>NC_143525.1:16273043-16428611 GCF_031878675.1 Megascapheus bottae
TATATGTATACTTATATTTTTCGATATGGTTGCCTGAAGCCTTCTGCCTTTATTGATCATTTTAAGGCCTGAAAATGCCCTTGGCAGAAAAAAGACCTCCCCACCCCAACATAAGAGAATGGGTGGGGGAGAGGGAAAACAAAACAAAAACCCAAGAATAGCATTACAGAGGACAAGGCCAAGACCATTAAAGGTAGTGGCAGGTATAGGCCAGATAAGTCCAATAGAATGGCAGAGATAACAAAATTTTATTAAAGAGTATCAAGAAGCTGACATCAAAAGAAAATTGTAAGCAAAAATTAGTGTGTCATGGCTGGGCATCAGCAGCTCACACCAGTAATCCTAGCTATTGAAAGGCAGAGATTAGAAACATCTCTTTGAATCCAGCTGGAGGACAAAACTCCATACACCCTAAACACTCCATCTCAGCTTGTCATCCAGCTATTCAGGAAGCTGAGGACAACCTCAGCAAGAAAGTGATACAGCACCAACCTAGACCAACCTAGTAAGTGTGAAGCCCTCAGTTCAAACACAAACACACACACACACACACACACACACACACACACACACACACACTAGTGTGCTGTAATATAACTTGAAAAGATTTCCTGAGAATAGGGGTGGTCTGATACACTAAGTTACCAGAGGCCAGGTGCCAGTAGCTCAGGTCTGTAATCTTTACTCAGAAGGCTGAGATTTGAGAATCTTGATCTGAAGCCAGCCTAGGCAGACAAATCTAGACCTTTTTTTTTTTTTTTTTTTTTTTTTTGGCAGTCCTAGGGCTTGAACACAGGGGCTGGGCGCTGACCCTGAGCTCCTTTTTACTCAAAGCTAGCACTCTACCACTTGAGCCACAGCACCATTTCTGGCCTTTTCTGTCTATGTAGTATGGAGGTAGAGCTCTACCCTTGAGAAAGCCCAAGGACAGTGCTCAGGCCCTGAGTTCAAGCCCCAGGACTGGCCAAAAAAAAAAAAGAAAGAAAGAAAGAAAGAAAGAAAGAAAGAAAGAAAGAAAGAAAGAAAGAAAGAAAAAAAGCATTCATACTTAAAAAGCAGAAGCTCTGATTCGGCACAGTGACTCATGTCTATAATTCTAGCAACTCAGGAGGCTGAGATCTGAGGATCTCAGTTTGAAGCTAGTCTAGGTAGGAAAGTTTGAGAGTCATCTCTAATTACTCAACAAGTGGGAAGTGGGAGTATGCTCAAGTGATAGAGAGCTAGACTTGGACAAAAAAGCTCAGGGACTGTGCCCAGCCAGGTCCAGAGTTCAAGCCCCAGAACTGATACACACACAAAAAAGTAGAAGCTCTTCATGTGACAGTTCATCCCTATAATCCTAGCAACTCAAGAGGCTGAGATCAGGAAGACCATGTATCAAGGTGAGACAGGGAAAAAGTTTGTTAAACCTTCTCTCAACAGAAAAGGGTAAGTCTGGTGGTGCACTCTCATCATCCCTGTTAAAAGTAGAAACTATTGCCAGGCACTGGTGGCTCATGCCTGTAAACCTAGCTACTCGGGAAGTTGAGATCTGAAGATTGTGGTTCAAAGCCAGCCCATGCAGGAAAGTCTGTGAGACTCTTATCTCTAATCTCTAGAAAAGAAGTGAGGCTTGGCTCAAGGGTAGGGCGGTAGCCTTGAGCTGAAGAGCTCAGGGACAATGCCAGGCCCAGGGGTAGGGTGGTAGCCTTGAGCTAAAGAGCTCAGAAACAGTGTCCAGGCCCAGTTCAAGCCCCATGACCCACAAAAAAAAAAAAAAAGTCCAAGGACAGTGCTCAGGTCTTGAGTTCAAGCCCCCGGACTGGCAAAAAAAAAAGAAAAAGAAGAAGAGGAGGAGGAGAAGGAGGAGGAGGAGGAGGAGGAGGAGGAAGAAGAAGAAGAAGAAGAAGAAGAAGAAGAAGAAGAAGAAGAAGAAGAAGAAGAAGAAGAAGGAGGAGGAGGAGGAGGAGGAAAAGAAAAAGAAAAAGAAAAGAAAATGCAAATCAAAACACTGTGATTCCATCTCACCCCAGGGAGAGTGGCCAAAATCAAGAACTCGAATAACAAATGCTGGCAGGGATATGGGGGAAAAGCACACTGTTAGTGAGAATATAAACTCATACAATCACTCTGGATGGTAGTTTGGAGGTTCCTCAAAAAACTAAATGTAGAACTTCCCTATAATCCAGCAACCACTATTGGGAATCTACCCAGAACACCGTAAGTCAGGATATGGTAATGACACTTGTACATCCACGTTTACTGAGGCTGTATTCACAATAGCCATGTTATGATAACAGCCCAGATGTGGATCAAGAAAATGTGGTACATGTACACAATGGAATTTTACTCATCCCTTAGAATAATATTATGTCATTTTCAGGGAAATGAATGGACCTAGAACAAATCATACTAAGTGAAGTAATCCAGGCTAAGAGAGACAAAAGGTGCAAGTTTTCTCGCATAATTGGAAGCCAGATCTCAACACATTTATTCACAAACAAACTGACTAAAGGAAGACCTACTTAAGGGGAGAAATACAAAGGTATAGCTCCTCTGAACAACTATTATCCAGTTTATCAAAACAAATACCAGGAAGTGGAAACATGTTTGGGGATGGCAAAGAGAGGGCACAGGAATGGAGGAAGGGTGAAAAAATGTGGTTATTATATTCAATGTACATCATGTAAGAAATAAACTGTAATTTGAGGATAGGAATGGGAGGGAAAAACAGAAGAAAGATAGGGGTGACAGTGATCAAGAAGCATTGTACTCATAACCTTACAGAATTATAAACCCTCTGGCACAACTACTTAATAATAATAATGTTAATAATAATAAGAAGAAGAGTCTTGTAGAAACACTTCCCATTTATGAGTTCCCTTGGCTAAAAACCCAGAAAAGTTGCCAAAAGCACCATGTCCTTCCAGAAACAGCCATCTTACAAGATGTCTGTTTACTATATCATGCATCTTCTCTTTTCCATATGTACAAATTACCAAAGTAACATTTTAATCTTTGCTTAACTGAAGTAATAATGTTATTTCTTCGTCTTGTCGAGGCTTGATCCAGTCCTACTAGATTGTCAGATCACACTCCTTACCCTAAAGTCTGTGCTTCAGTGTACTCTTGAGTCAGATTTTACTTTCTCTCCATGACATTTCACATACTTTTACTGCCTCCACCCTGACCAGACCCAGGGAAAAAAATTATTTTACAAGAAGTATGTGTAATATGGTCTAATCCTCAATTTAGTAGATATTTTTTTCTCATCAAAACATGGTGGAAGCCTGGTGCTTGTGGTTCATGCCTGTCATTCTAGCTACTCAGGAGGCTGAGATCTGAGGATCATGGTTTGAAGCCAGCCCAGGCAGCAAAGTAGATGAAACTCTTATCTCCAGTAAACTGCTAAGAAAGAATAAAAGTGGTACTATGGCTCAAGTGATGGAGTGCTAGCCTTGAGCACAAATAAATTCAGGGAGAGCACCCAGGTCCCGAGTTCAAATTCCAGGACTTGCAAAAAAAAATATTGAAATAGTTATGTGTAGCCAGTGGCTCATGCCTTTAATCCTAGCTAGTCAGGCGACTGAGACTTTGAGGACTGAGGTTCAAAGCCAGCTAAGGCAGAAAAGTTTGAAAGACTTCATATCCTATTGGATATGGACAAAAAAAAACCCACTGGGTAGAGGCATAGCTCAAGTTGAAAAGTACCATTCATGTGTGAAAAAAAACTGAACAAGGGAGAGAGCAAGTGAGAGAAAAATGGGGGGAAGGGGCAACAACGTTTGACAAGAAATGTACTTATTACCTTACGTGTGTAACTGTAACACCTCTGTACATCACCTTGATTAAAAAAAAAAAAAAAACCTGAGCAAGCAGAGTTGAAGACTCGGTACTAACAACACAACAAAAAAATTGGTGTGGGGGCCAGGAGTTTGGCCTAGTGGTAGAGTGCTTGCCTAGCATGCACTAAGACCAGGGTTCGATTCCTCGGTACCACATATATAGCAAAAAGCCAGAAGTGGTACTGTGGCTCAAGTGGTAGAGCCCTAGCCTTGAGAAAATCCAGGGACAGTGCTCAGGCCCTGAGCTCATGCCCAGGACTGGCAAAAAAAAAAAAAAAGAAAGAAAAATTGGTGTGACGGTATAGGTTTTTAATCCCACTCACTACTTGGGAGAAAGAGGCAGCAATTCCAAATTCAAGCCCAGGCTGCACTAATATAATATAGCAAGGCTCGATCCCAAAAAATGAAACTAAACAAGACAATATAGACATACACAACTCAAAAAAACATGGTTGAAACTTTGCTAGCTCTCAGTCAAATCCTGGTATTTACATTTGTTTGTAGGATATATAATGAATAGTAACTGATGGTTCAAATTTTTTAAAAACATATATTAAAGGAATAGAAACTGTAGATTATGTGTATAAAGCCATTCATTACAGTACGTACAATCAAGCCCTGTTGCACTTATTGGTTGAGCATCCCTAATGTGAAAATCCAAACTTAGAAACCAACTAGGGATGTTTAACCAGTAAAGTCTATGCAAATATTTTTTAAAAACCAAATAAGGGGCTTGGAGTGTGGCCCAGTGGTAGAGTGCTTGCCTAGCATGCACGAAGCCCTGGGTTGGATTCCTTGATACCATACACAGAAAAATCTGGAAGTGGTGCTGTTGCTCAAGTGGTAGAATGCCAATCTTGCGTAAAAAAAGCAGCTCAGCCAAGTGCAGTGGCTCACTCCTGTAATCCTAGCTACTCAGGAGGCTGAGATCTGAGGATCCTGGCTTATAGCCAACCCAGGCACTAAAAAGTCTGTGAGATTCTGATCTCCAATTCATCACCAGAAAACTAGAACTGGTGCTGTGGCTCAAAGGGTAGGGTGGTAGCCTTGAGCTGAAGAGCTCCAGGACAGTGCCCAGGTGCAGAGTTCAAGTCCCACAACCGACTAAAAAAAAGGGGGGGGAGGAAGCTCATGGATAGTGCTCAGGCCCTAATTTTCAAACAAGACAACAATACTAAGTACTTGGCAAATGAGTAAAAATTAAATTAACTCACATAGAACCGGGAAAGCTGCTTTTTTTTTTTTTTCCTTGCCAGTCCTGGGCTTGGCTCAGGGCCAAAGCAATGTCCTTGGGTTTTCTCAAGGCTATAGCTCTACCACTTGAGCTACAGAACTACTTCTGGATTTTTTTCTATGTATGTGGTACCAAGGAATCGAACCTGGGTCTTCATGCATGCTAGGCAAGTATTCTACCATTAGGTCAAACTCCAGGCCCTAGGAAAGCTGCTTTTTATCCTCTATGTATTCCACTATGTAATACTCAATCGGATGACTATTTGCTTTTGACAAATATCTGCGATTCAGTTTTAAAAACCAACCGTTACTTTAAAAAATATTAAAAATCTACTCACAGCTGGTGGCTCACCCCTATAATCTTAGCTATGTGGGAGGCTGAGATCTGGATAGTGCTTCAAAGCAAACCTGAGCAGAAAAGTCCCTGAAATCAGTAAAAAGCTGGCCTAGAGGCATGATTCAAGTGGGAAAGTACCATCTGAGCATGAGGCCTTGAGTTCAAAAACTGGTACTTGGGGTGGGAGTGAGGGAAAAAAATCAACTCATGATATAGGGACATAATAATTTATTGTCATTCTAGTTTCAATCAAAATAGTACCTCACCATCTGAGTCTACACCATCTGAACAGAATCTAGCAAAACTGAATTGAGACTGGTCTTACAGGGAGTTCCCAGGCACTTTGGAACTCTAGTAACAAGATTTTTCTCTTTGTAAATCACCATGGTCACTTCAAACCAAGTTGTCAATTCAGAATCAGACTGTCTTTAATTCTGTACTCAGTTCATTGAAGATTCCTGTAACGTTTCCCAATGGTGATATACTTTTCAGTAATATATCCCATTAAATTTCAGATTACATTTATAAAAATGATAAACGCTGCAAGTGGTGCTGTGGCTCAAGGGGTAGGCCGGTAGCCTTGAGCTGAAGAGCTCAGGGACAGTGCCCAACCCAGAGTTCAAGTCCCATGACCGGCAAAAAAAAAAGATAAACACTAACAAATGAGTCTCTAGTATTATTGAAAGCATTAGCCACTATAATTACTAAAACTGGGAAGGAACTCTCTAGTGACCAAGAAAAAGCAACCAGTTAATCCCAACTTTAATATCAACATAGTACCAAAGCCAAAAAAACAAAATATTTCCTATTATTTACAGGGATAAGTGTAGTTTCCACTAGAAATTTACTGAGGCTAAAAGCCAATATAAAATTTGATCTGTTTTTATTAACAACCCAGGTTGTCAAATAGGCTTGAGTCTGGGGCATAGAACAGCTCAGGAAAATATGACTATTAACCAGAGAACCTGAAGGGCAGGGACTCAAATTAGTTTTAGTCCTTTCCTCACTGGCCTGGAGTTTAAGTATAAACAAAATATTAAGGAGTCTGTGTTTCCCCTGTGTCAAACTCTTCAGTTTGTTTGCTTATTAAGTGCTGGGAATTGACCCCAGAGTCTTGTGCTTGCTAACTGAATTTATTTAGAACTATAACAACCAGAGAAACTAAAGTAGCAATAAGATTTTCATCATTTACAACATGTACCCAGTATTTCAGAGATTGTCTATGGCGTCCATATATCTATACTGTGCTCCATAAAACGTACCTTCAGTTAAAATAACCAGGCCTCTAGGAAATTAAGAATTACCAACAACTATCAATGTTAGCTCTAATTATGTTTCAAGATCATCTACAGAAAAGAGAAGAAAATAGCATGGGAAGAAAATTCTAAAAGAAAGCCAAGATGATGGTTCTTAAACTAGCTTGCCCAATAATACTGCAGTCACCAGGCAAGTTCATTCCCCTTTCACTGTTTCAATCTTTTCATGTGTAAGGGACATGAGGACAAATGAGAAGATAGTAAGTTCTTCGTCCATTCTGTCTTTGGAACTCTAGATCTACCTGTACAGTTCACTTCCTCCCCAGCACTGCCTCTACTTACTCTTGAAAACACCTTGAGATGTGAAAACAGGTTCACATCAATATTCACTATAAATAAGATGTATATAGCCCTCATACATAGGTACTCTCAATTGGTTTTGCAGTCTAGGTTTGAAATGGGAGGTCTGCACACTCTCAAGTATTTCACACCCCCCATTTGAGACTTAAAACTATCACCACAGGACTGGTGGAAAGACTTTCTAGAAAAACTATCATAATTCGTGTGTACAATTCAATCAAGCTCTAGTGCAATTTGTAATAGAGGATAAATGTTTGTAGCCTAGGGACAAAAAAATAAAGATTTTTGCCCCATTTACAGTATTCAATACTTATTTGTTGAAATATATACTTAAAAATCTTACTAGATTCCTTTTATGTCTAACTTTCACCAGAGAGCTTCCCCAGCAAATACTTCTGAAGTACAGCAGAGAAAGGAAACCGTCTAGCAAATGAATAAATCCTTCCCACCCTGTATAAGGAACACAATGCATGAAATAGAACAAGGCAATGTCTTTAAAGTTAAAATGTGGCCACAGGCCACAAATATCTGGCCAATGTGACATAGCACATACTTAATCTCCTACAAAAATGACTTTGACTTTGCTATAGACCAAAGCAAATATTAACATTTCCTCTTCATGTGGGGCATTCACAGCAGCAATGGGTGTTTTCACAAAAGATCTTTTTTTTTTTTTTAAACTCAAGTTTTAACATTTTTTATTTAGGTCAGTACTAGATGTTTTGCAAAATGTGAGATCAGAGAGCACAGCATCACACCTGCTCCTAACAGAAGCAGAGTACATTTAGTATGTTACTTGCTATTACTTCAGTCTGGTAATTTACTAAAGTATCCAAAAGAATGAGAAATATTTAAAAAAAAGAATGAGAAATATAATTCTGTCCCAATGCTGAGACATCAAAAGCTCTTTTTAGATTACATCTTCACGGGAGAAGTTGAAAATATTGACAAAAAATGAAATGATATCATAGAGTCTTGGGTGGCGAGTTTCTTTCAAAAGTTACATAATTAAAGGGATACCGTCAGATAAAAAAACCAAAACAGTGAATGGAAATAAAACACTGAGATTGCACTTTTCAAACGGTGAGGAGGGAGCCAGTAACTCGCAGCACCCAGTCCTCCCGGCCGTCCATCCAGCCCTCGGCGTGCGGCACAGCACGCACTTCCCTACCACGCGAGCGAGCTCCGCGGAGGGCATTTAATCGCCTCGCAGGCGCGGATCCCCGCACGCCCTCCCCCCAGCGCTAGGACGCGCACGGAGCTCCACAGCTTCGCAAGCCCCGGGAACTCACAGGCCGGCCTGTGTGAGCAAAGGGAAGGAAATGACACAGGCAGGAAAAAAAAAAAAAAAAGCAAATCAAGGAAAAGACACAACAGCAGCTGGGCCTGCACCAGGCTCCAGCCCAGGCCCCATACTGAGCTCTCCCTCCCCCGCCCCCGCCCTGAGTTCCAGGGCCGGCTCGCCGGGGCTGGAGCGTGCGGCCCGGCCGAGCCCGGGCACTCGGTCCCGCCGCCTCCTCCTCCTCTGGATGCGACCGCCGGGCCACCCGGAAAGAGGGCTGCCGTGTAGGTTCGGCCTTCGGGGCCGCCCCCAAGAGCCCCGGGAACCTAGACCCCCTCCACCCGGGCCGCGGCACCCCGAGCAGGCTGACCGACTGGCAGCCGGCGGTCCTCAGCCCCGGGCCGGGTGGACGGTCCATGCCTGTCAGGCGGTGGCCCGCGCGGTTCTCCTCCCCTCATCCTGGGGCGGGGCATCGCGAAGCAGCGCGGGCACAGGCCGGGGCGGTGGCGACACTCACCCATGGTGGCGATGGCGGCGGCGGCGGCGGGGACCCAGAAATGTCAGCTCCGCAGCCGGGGCTGCATGCCGGGGGCCGGGGCGGCGGGGACGGCGGCGGGCCTGGCTCCGCGCGGGGGCCGCAGGCTGCGCTGGCTGCGCTCGGGGCCCCCGCCGCCTCCCCAGGCTCCGGCTCCGGCTCCGGCCGCAGCCGGGCGCTGTGGCATGAGCAGGGTGGCCCGCTACATCCCCGGGACTCCCGGGCTCTCGGCGGCGCCCTTCGGCCCGCCCGCCCGCCAGTCTCTCAGTCTCGAACTTGCTCCGTCGGGCCACCGTTCTCCACCTCAGGAACGCTCAGAAAAACAAACCGCTGGTCGCACAGCTCGCCTCCCTGTCTGTCACTCACTTCAGAATTCGCGAATCACAGGTCGCCCCTG
Organism: Megascapheus bottae; assembly: GCF_031878675.1. Lineage (NCBI taxonomy): Eukaryota > Metazoa > Chordata > Mammalia > Rodentia > Geomyidae > Megascapheus > Megascapheus bottae. The sequence goes on from NC_143525.1 coordinate 16,282,268, forward strand.
GACCTTCATCCCGCCCCCATATCACTTCACCAGCCAATAACCAGGAGGATGCCAGCTACCCGGTACCTCACCGCCCTCCTCCAGATCCCTTCCAACAGCCTCTCTGCTTCAGCTAATGAGCAGCCGCATCCGACGAGCCAATCCCGCCTACTTCAGAGGATGCCAATAGGCGAATTCAAGGCGGTTTCCGAGGATGTCTGGCGGCTGCCAATCATCGAGACAGCGCCCGGTTCCTCGATCTACTAGCCAATCATAGAGAGGGCCCTGAGCACCCGCCTCTGCACATCCCTCGCTGGCGCTCTCGCCCTCTCTCCCCGGGAGGTGTCAGTTCCTCCAATCACAGCTCCCGCTTGAGGCTCCGCCCACATTTCCACCTCCTGTCAGTCACCGTAGGCTCTCCGCGCGCGGGCTGGCGTAGTGCCTCGCGGGCTACTCGGGAGCTGGGCTTCAGGGGGAGGCGGCTGTGGAGGCTCTCGGCCCTTGGAGCCCTCTAGTTTCTCAGCGGCCCCTGCATTCTGGGCGGTTCCGGAAGCCGATGTCTTGTTCCTCTCGGTGCCCAGCGCGGGCGCGTTCTGAGTGGGGACGCTTGCCGGGAACAAGGCGCCCTGGCCCCAGCTCCCCTTTCCCTGGGTCCCCGGTACCTCTCCCCCAGACAGCTGGGATAGTTCAGGAACTGAGGGTCCCCACGGCCTGTGAGTTCTCCCAGAGGCGCTTTTCGAAGATTTCTCTGTAGCCAGGCGCCAGTGACTCACGCCTGTAATCCTAGCTACTCAGGCGGAGATCTGAGGATGGAGGTTCGAAGCCAGCCTGGGCAGAAAAACCTGTGAGGCTCTTATCCAATCAACCACCAAAAAGCTGCAAGTGAAGCTGTGGCTCAAGTGGTAAGAGCGCTAGCCTCGGGCAAATGAAGTTTCCTGACAGTTTGCAGGCCTTGAATGCAAGCCCTAGGGCTGGCAAAAAAGAAGAGGAAAGGAAAAGAAAACCTCCACCCTAGAGAGGATCTATGTCCTGCCTAGATATGCAACGCTTGACAAAAATTGCTTCATATTGTTTTCTGGTGTGAGTATTTTCCATGTCACTAAAGATTGTTCCAAGACAATTGTACTGGCCACATGATGTTTCAAAATAGTGACTATAATTAATTTCCCCCAACCCCATATTGTTCGACATTCAATACACCCACATCCAATTCCGAGTACACTACAGTTAATATGGGCTCCCTTCCTCTGGTCACCAATTCAGTGAAATATGTCACACTCCACCTAATTTTAAAATGTCAGTTTTAACTGTTACCTAAGAATTGTTGTTGGTGGCTTCATCTTCAGTGTTAAATGCCTTAAGACTTAACTATGGCTCCTCCTGTATCTCCACACCCACCCCTTAACCAGCCCCCTTTGTACTATTTTTCTCCTACCAGTGTTCATGTCTCATATTCCCACTTAATCAGGTGTTCCTTTATTAGTGTACCTTAACTATCATAATCTCTTCTGGGTAGAAGAATAAAGGAGAGCGTAGTACTTACTAATAATTTATGATAGTACAGGCATATTATTTCATTTAATACTTCTAAAATAGTATTAGTGGAATAACTCAATAATAATAATAACTGAATAAAAATTCCAGTAATTATTGAATATATTTAGCCAATACATCCAGCCAAAAGTATTATTGGCTGTTTTGTTTAAGGCAGCATCTTGCTAGGTAGGCCAGACTGCCTTAAACTCTTAATCCACTTTGTCTCAGCCTTCTACTTAATAGGAATACAGACCTGCACCACCATGCAAAGACTTATGGGCACTAAGATGATGAAAATAAAACCCAGAGGTTAAGTTCCATTTCTATTCTTTATTTTTCCAGTCCTTGGGCTTGAACTCAGTGCCTGAGCACTGTCTCTGGGCTTTCTCAAGGCTACAGTACCACTTGAGCCACTGCACCACTTCTGGCCTTTTCTATGTATGTGATACCAAGGAATCGAACCCAGGTCTTCGTGCATGCTAGGCAAGTTTTCTACCACTAAGCCAACATCTTGGCCCCTTAAGTTCCATTTCTAAGGGTAGTGGAGCCAGGATTACCTAACTCTCAAAGACTGTGTTCTTGCATTAGGCCATTATCCATGATTTATCCCTGCCAGATAATAATTTCATTAATTTCAATAGTTTTAATTTAGTTAATCGAATTATTTTTGATGTGCTGATCAAGCACTCTACCACTGGGATATTACCCCTCACCCCTCAGTATTTAATCTAAATTACTTAGAGTTAAGTTCTAGCTGCGGGCAGAGGTGCAGGCCTTTAATCCTAGCACCTGGAAGGCTGAAAAGGAAGACTGAGAGTTCCAAACAAGCGCAGGTTTGCTGAGTTTATGGTCAGTCTGAGCTACCTAGCAAGACTGTCTCAAAAAAAAAAAAAAGACAAAACAAAACTGAAGATCACATACCATTTTAGGTGTTTTGGGGTTTTTTTTCCACCCCTTAAGAATTAATTTGGGCTGGGAGTTTAGCCTAGTGGTAGAGTGCTTGCCTAGCATGCATGAAAACCCGGGTTCAATACCTTGGTACCACATACATAGAAAAAAGCCAGAAGTGGTGTTGAGGCTCAAGTGGTAGAGCTCTAGCCTGAGAAAGTCCAGGGACAGTGAGTGCTCAGGCCCTGAGCTCAAGCCCAGGACTGGCAAAAAAAAAAAAAAAAAAAAGAATTAATTTTACTGGTAGAAAGAGAAGGGATGACATTGTCCAAAAAGAAATGTACCAATTACCTGACTGATGGAACGGTAACTCCTCAGTACATTACCTTCATAATAACAAAAGAAACTGCTTAATGAAAATAATAGGACTTTATAGCAATTGTTATAATAAAATTATTTACATGATTCAATTGATTTATTTCATGTCACGTTCAGTTATAAGAAATGTAACTGATGTTTGATAATAATATCTTTCTTTTTTTCTTTTTTGCCAGTCCCAGGACTTGAGCTCAGGGCCTGAGCACTGTCCTATGTTTTCTCAAGGCCTAGTGCTCTCCCACTTGAGCCACAACACCACTTCCAGCTTTTTCTTTTCTTTCTTTCTTTTTTGTTTTGCCAGTCCTGGGGACTGAACTCAGGGCCTGTGCACTGTCCTTTCCTCAAGGATAGCACTCTACCACTTGAGCCACAGTATAATTTTCAGTTTTCTATGTACGTAGTACCAAGGAATCAAACCTGGGTCTTTGTGCATGCTAGGCAAGCACTCTACCACTAGGCCAAGCTCCCAGCCCCTGTTTTTTTGTTTTTGGGGGTTTTTTTGGCCAGTCCCGGGACTTGAACTGAGGGCCTGGGCACTGTCCTTGGACACTTTTTGCTCAAGGCTAGCCCTCTGCCACTTGAGCCACAGTGCCACTTTTGGCTTTTTCTATGTATGTGGAACTGAGTAATCAATCCAGGGCTTCATGCATGCTAGGCAAGTACTCTACCACTAAGCCACATTCCCCAGCCCCTACTTCCAGCTTTTTTTTTTCTTTCTTTCCTTCTTTCTTTTTTTCCCCCTTGCTCTGCCAGTCCTGGGCTTAAATTCAGGGCCTGAGCACTGTCCTTGGGCTTTCTCAAGGCTAGAGCTCTACCACTTGAGCCATAGCACCACTTCTGGCCTTTTCTGTGTATACAGTACTGAGTAATCAAACTCAGGGCTCCGTGCATGCTAAGCAAGCACTCTAACACTAGGCCAAACTCTCGGCTACTTCCGGCCTTTTCTAAATATGTGGTACCAAGGAATTGAACCCAGGTCTTTGTGCAGCTAGGCAAGCACTCTACCACTAGGCCACACTCCTGGCCCTCCCTGAGGTTCTTTTGCTCAAGGCTAGCACTCTACCACTTGAGCTACTGCACCACTTCTGGCTTTTTCTGTGCATGTGGTTCTGAGGAATTGAACCCAGGGCTTCATGTATGCTAGGCAAGCACTCTACCACGAAGCCACATCCCCAGCCCTCAGCTATGTTTTAAAAATTTATCACAATGCATTCAGTGTTACCATAATCATCCTGATCTAAGCCAATACCCTGTTTTTAAATAGTGGATTGTCTAAGTTTGTGGTTTCCCTATTTCCTATGAGCAACCGAATAAATGATTCTCCAACAATGACCAGTTATTCTTGTAAAATGTAATTCATGTCATTTCTCTGCTGTGAACCCACTAATAGCTTCCTATCACACCCAGAGTCAAATCCTACCTATAAGGAAGGCCCAACAGGAGCTGATTCCAGCCATCCAGCCATCATTTTTACCTGTCCCTCCATTTTAACCCGCCAATCGTTTTTTTTAGTTATTATAAAGGTGATAAACAGAGGGGCTATAGTTATATAACCTACCAAGCTTTTTACCTTTTGCACTGCTTGGAATTTTCTAAGACATTCAAATGTCAATTCTTTTTTTTTTTTTTTTTTTTGGCCAGTCTTGGGGATTGAACTTGGGTGCTGTCCCTGAGCTTCTTTTGCTTAAGGTTAAGGTTAGTACTCTACCACTTGAACCACAGCACTACTTCTGGCCTTTTCTGGGTATGTGGTACCAAGGAATCAAACCCAGAGCATTGAGTATTCCAGGCAAACATTCTACCACTAGGTTACACTCCTGGGCCCCCCACTGGATTATTTTTCTTTTTTTTTTTTTCCAGCTCAAGGCTGGTGTGCTACTACTTGAGCCATGCTTCCCTTTAGTTTTTACTGGTTAATTGGAGATGAGAGTCTCACCAACTTTTCTTCCTAGGCTGGCTTCAAACCATAATTCTCATATCTTAGCCTCTTGAGTAGCGAGCATTATAGGCAAGAGCCACCAGAGTCCAACTCATTTTCTCCCCCATAGGATGTCTCCAGAGGAGCCCATGAAAGATTTGAATAAAACTCTGGGAGTTGCAGCCTCTAAAAGTTTGAAGCTGTAAGTTTCAGAGGAGAAAAAAAAGTAATTCAATCATATGGTTAAAGTTCCACAGTTGGTTGGAGGTACAGCCTTTAAGCTTCAGTCTCTTCTTTTGATGCAGCAGGCAGAAGGGAGGGAGATACATACAAGTACTTCTTGTGTATGTGTTTGCCTATGCTGGTGCCAGGGCTTGAATCCAGGGATTCATATTCACTAGGCTTTCATTGTCAGGGCTGGTAATAGACCACTTGAGTCACACCCCCAGTCTAGCATTTTTCTGGTTAATTGGAGATGTAGTCTTGCTAACTTGTTTCTGGGCTAGCTTTGAATTATGATCCTCCAATTTTCAGCCTCTAAGTAGCTAAGATTATTGGCATGAGTCTCCAGCAGCTAGCTTAAGAGTACATCTTTTGCCGGGTGTGGTGGCTCATACCTATAATACTAGCTACTCAGGAGGCTGAGATCTGAGGATCAAGGTTCAAAGCCAGCCTGGACACAAAAGGACCTCTTATCTCCAATAAACCTCTAAAAAAAAAGGGAAGTGGGGCTTGGCTCAAGGGTAGGGCAGTAGCCTTGAGCTGAAGAGCTCCGGGACAGTGCCCAGGCCCAGGGGTAGGGTGGTAGCCTTGAGCTGAAGAGCTCTGGGACAGCACCCAGGCCAAGTTCAAGCTCTATGACCCACAAAAAAAATTAAAGAGTACTTTTTTAAAAATAAAAGTCAAGGTTGTGAACATCCTGTCCACTTTGATCACATCAAAAGGGTCTTGAAAGTCTAAGATAGCTTAAAGACTTTGAGTGACTATGCTACTAAGATGATATCCAAAGGTAAGGAAATGCAAGCCAGACCCCATTTTTCACTGAACGCCCAGACTGCCAATACTGTCTCCTAGTTGGATAGTAATGGTTAAAAAGATAATTTCCTCTGATAAAATCAAAACATAATATAGAAAATAAACCTTAGTAATAACATCACTACCCTGAGATAAGAAGTCTTTCTTTCAAATTTCATATATAGTCTATTCTAGAAAGTGCACCTAGAAAATCTGAACTGTCTGTACTTATCCTTTTTTTTTTCCTTTTGATTTTGGTTCCAACACAAGATCTCATGCATGCTAATCACCTGGTCTATCTTAAGGTTTGTGTTTTGGTTTTGTGTGCTTATGCTGAGGACCGAATTTAGGACTAGATGCTATTCTCGAGCTTTTTGCTCAAGACTGCCTCTCAAGTAGTTAGGGTTATAGGTGTCAATCACTGGTGCCAGGGAGTATCTTTTTAGCTTTTTGCTGTTGTTGTTGGTTGTGGGACTTAAACTTTGGGTCTGGGCCCTGTCCCTGAGCTCTTCAACTCAAGGCAACTGCCCTACCCCTTGAGCCACAGCACCACTTCTGATTTTCTGGTGGTTAATTGGAGATAAGAGTCTCAAGGACTTTAGTGCCTGGGCTTGCTTTGGGCTTGCTTTGAACCTCGATCCTCAGATCTCAGCCTCCTGAGTAACTAGGATTACAAGTGTGAGCTACCGCACCCAGCTTTTTTTTTTTTTTTTTTTTTTTAATGTTGGTAATGTGGCTTAAACTCAGAGCCTGGATGCTGTCTTGAGTTTTTGTACTCAGGGATAATGCTCTACCATTTGAGCCAGAGCTCTTCTTCCAATTTTTCAGTGGTTAATTGGAGATAAGAGTCTCACAGATTTTCCTTCTCAGGTTGGCTTCAAACCAGGATCCTTAGATCTCAACCTCCTGAGCAGCTGGGATTAAAGGCATGAGCTACCTGCACTGGCTAAATTTTAACATTATATTGAAAATATTTCCTAAAGAAGTATTTTTTGGAAAACAATTCTTAGCACCTCAATATATGGACATGAAAGTCACATGGTCTCTACCACATGTCAGAAAAAGCTCAAAGAAGTGCTGATTTCCACCATTCTCTGTAAACTGTAAGACATTTTAGAACACCACAAGGGGTCAGTGCAGAGCTGTCTTCATAGGAGCTGAAGGCCTTGATGTAAGAAAACTGTCCACTCAACAATCCATATTAGCAAATTCTATTAGCTTAGAAGGGGCCTATTCTCATGAGTAGCCAAGTTCTTTTTATGAACAGACTACCTCAATATAGATTTTTTTTCAGACTAAGAAATAAATGAGATTTCTCCAACCTAATTTATGTTCAACAGTCCTTAAACAGTGTTTCTTTTTTTTTGCCAGTCCTGGCCTTGGGCTCAGGGCCTGAGCCACTGTCCTTGGACTTTCTCAAGGCTTAGAACTCTACCTCTTGAGCCTCAGCAACACTTCCAGCTTTGTCAATGTATGTGGTACCGAGGAATCGAACCCGGGTCTTTGTGCATGCTAGGCAAGCACTCTACCACTAGGCCAAACTCCTGGCCCACAGAGTGTTTCTTTTGTGGCAGTCCCTGAGCGTTTTTAAAAAACTTTTTTATTTTTTTGCTCTAGATTAGTGTTCTACCATTTGAGCCACACCTCCGTTTCTAGCTTTTTGGTGGTTAACTGGAGATAAGTTTCATGGACTTTCCTGACTGAGCTGGATTTGAATCATGGTCCTTAGATCTCAGCCTCCTGAGTAGCTAAGATCACAGGTGTGAGCCACAGATCAGAGTTATTTTATGAACAAGGTCTATCAATGGAAGATGCAGTGTTAGATTTGTTCTTACCTGTTTGGTATAAAATCACTTAAGTATAAAATACACAATCAATTTTATAACTTTGCTGATAAAAAAAATCACATAACTTATGAAATTCCAAAGCTATATATAACATTATCCCATTTCCTGACATGCCATTCAGATATTTGGATGATACCTCATACAAAATTAATGAATCCCAGGTAGGTTATGATATGAAATAGGAAGGCATGGGCTTTGCTATATAATCTTGGATCATTTCACTGACCTACTTTAATCATTTCCCCCTAGCTCTTGCCTTCCAACTACCCAAGTCATTGTAGAATGACTCATCTGAGTTTCCTAGAAGCTTTTTTCATTCTTATTTACCTGAGGCAAATACAGAGGAAAATTACTCTCAAGCTCAGAACTGACTTAACCAATTTATGCGTAAGTAGATGACAAGGATGCAGACGTCACTCCAGATCCAGTATCCTTGGCAGGTGGTTGATGCTCCCAGATTTTTTTAGCAGCAAAAAGTACCAAGGACTAGGCTTGTGACTTAGCCCTACTTCTTCCTCTCTGTCCCCATATTCCCTCTAGTTCTCAGAGCCCCACTGTTTGGTAGAAGTGATGAAAAGGGGTTAGGGCTAGGCCTCATGAGGACCTCAGCTTTCACAATCTAGCTGATAGGTCACCCTGGACCAATCCCAGGGCTCAAACAAAGCAGGGGACATCATTGGTGCCTACTTTCCTACAGAGCCAATGCCTTAAGTTCTCTGGTAGAGAAGGGCATACAGAGAATAAAACTAATTCACTGCAGCCCCCACCCCCCTACTCTATATCTTCCTTCTTCAGTCCTATGTCTTAGAGAAGGATCTAACACAGGGCACCAGTTGAATAGCCTGTGCTTTAGGTAACTATGGTTCGTGGTATGTTGTAGGTATTTGAACAAACTACATGACTGAATGACAAAGTTAGGCCATAAACAAACTTTAGACAACAGAATGGTTCAGACAGGGCCACATGTCTATGGCCAACTAAAAAGACATAAATCATCAAGTCCTGGAACTGGATAGAGAACTCAACTGAAAAGTTAATCCAGAGGTCCAACAGCTGGACCCAAATTTAGGACAACGCAAGAGCCATAAAACAGCAATGCAGCAGCCAAGATCAACCAGTTATTATTTAAGAGCACTTCCTGTACCAAGATAGGGTAGCTCCCCACAGAGTTGAACTACCTCAGATCAGAGGCATATAGCTGGTTGGTCCCACTCTGCATCCTAGAGGGTTTGGAGAGTCCAGCAGAGCTGACTAAGAAACCTTATATCCTCAAGGCCACAAGCCAAAGACATGGGCCTCCTAATTGCTAGGCTTCCCACCTGTTCTGTCTCAGAGATCACTGCAGAAGCCTGGGCTCCAGGGTATGCTGCCACTTGCTAGGAAGAAGCCTGAGGATCCGCATGGCCTCATTACTCAATGTTGTCATAGACTTGAATCACATCCTCATGGTTTCCAAGAGCTTGGATAAGGCGAGCAGCCTGCTCTAGGTCAGAGTCAGCCAGCTGGACCTTTGAGTTGGGGATGAACTCCAGTGAACAGGACACAGAACATAAGCCAAGGGAGTCAAGCTTCTTCCTCACTTGATGCATCGAAGAAGTATCACAAATAAACTGGGGATAAAGCAAAGTCAGGAGGTAAGGGGCCAGGAGGTAATAGGACAAAGCCATATAACGTTGCTAAAGTCCTAACTAGAACTATTGCTCCGTAATGTATCACTGGGTTTAAGCTCACAGTTCTCCTTCCTTCCTTCCTTCTTCTCTGTCTCTGTCCCTGTCCCTATACCCTCCTTTCCCCCCACATTTCTCTAACTTGGGATGGTACTGGGGCTTGAACTCAGGACCTTATACTCACTCTGCTTTTTTTTTTTTTTTTTTTTTTGCCAGTCCTGGGCTTGAGCTTAGGGTCTGAGCACTGTCCTTGGACTTTCTCAAGGCTAGATCTCTACCACTTGAGCCTTAGCACCACTTCCGGCTTTCTTCTATGTATGTGGTACCAAGGAATTGAACCCAGGTCTTCGTGCATGCTAGGCAAGCACTTTAACCACTAGGCCAAACTCCTGACCCTCACTCTGCTTTTTTGGTCATAGCCAGTACTCTACTAATTGAGCCATGCCTCCAGTTCCAGCCTTTTGCTGCATAATTGGAGGTAAGACTCTCTCAGATTTGTCTTCCCAGGATGGTTTCATATATCAATCCTAGCCTAATGGTAGAGTAGATGCCTGGCATGCATGAAGACCCAGGTTCGATTCCTCGGTACCACATACATAGAAAAGCTGGAAGTGGTGCTGGGACACAAATGGTAGAGCGCTAGTCTTGAGGGAAAAGCCCAAGGACAGTGCTCAGGCCTTGAGTTCAAGCCCCTCCTCCCCCCCAAAAAATAATAATCCTCAGATCTCAGCTTCCTATAGCTAAGGTTTCAGATGAAGCGCCTAGTTTTCAATATTGTGGATATTTCTCAGTACAGTAGGCCTTGTCTGGCAAACTCTGCCTCACACTATATTCTAAGGGGCAGGAAGGAAGGAAACAAGAGGTGCATACTTTAAAGTACATATTAGGAGCTTCTTGGAAGACTACCAAATACATAGGCTGTCTACCCACTTGAAAAATGTTCTTTTCTTCTTCATCTTCAGCTTCCTTGACATCTTCAGCTCCTGCTTCAATTGCCAGCTCCAGTGCTCGCTCTAAGTTTACAACTTTCTTTTCTTTGTCCTCCACTCCAATCACAACCACCCCTTTTCTGTCAAAGGAGTGATGCGCTCCTTCAGCCATTATTCCCCTGGTAGGAAAAGAAATGCACCATTTTGTTTGTGAATGCTTTCGGATGCTCAGCACCAAGCACCACAAAGCACAGCATCCTCACTAACCTCTTCCCCACTCAGCCTATGGAGAATACAGACATGTATAGAGCAGCTTACAGCAGTCTCCCCCCGCCCCTTTCTCATTTCTGTGCCACTACTGGGGCTTGAAGTCAGGACCTTGCACTTGGCTTCCTCTCTTAAGGCTGGCACTTTGCTATTGAGTCGTACCTCCATTTTCAGCTTTTTGCTGGTTAATTGGAGATACGAGTCTCATGAATTTTACTGCTCAGGCTGGCTTTGAACTTCAATCCTAAGATTTCAGGCTCCCAAGAGTCTCATGAATTTTACTGCTCAGGCTGGCTTTGAACTTCCATCCTAAGATTTCAGGCTCCTGAGTAGATGGAATTATAGATGTGAGCCAATAGCACCTAATAGCAGCAGTCTTCTTCTTAAAGGAGAAACGGGCATCTAAAGCTGGGTAAAAGAACAATTCAAAAATATTCCTCCTTTTCTTATTTATTTGTTTGTTTGTTTGTTTGTTTAGCCTGGGGCTTGAACTCAGGGCCTGGGCATTGTCTCTGAGCTTCTTTTGCTCAAGGCATGCACTACACCATTTGAGCCACGGTGCTAATGTGGTACTGAGGAATCAAACCCAGGGCTTCATACATGTTAGCAAGCACTCTACCACGAAGCCATATTCCCAGCCCTCATCTTCTATTTTCTGACCTTATTAGAGGATGCAAAGACTTGGCTCACCATTTCTTTACCAATAAGGCTCCGGGTCCTTGTGGCACATTTTAAAACCTGGGCTTTCTACAAAAACAAATGTGAAGCCAGGCACCAGTGGCTCATGCCTAAAATCCTAGCTACTCAGGAGGCTGATATCTGAGGATCACAGTTCAAAGCCAGCCAGCCTGGGTACAAAACGCCTTGAGACTCTTCTCCAGTTTACCACCAGAAAACCAGAAGTGGTACTGTGGCTCAAGGGGTAGGGTGACAGTCTTGAGCTGAAGAGCTCAGGGATAACACCCAGGCCCAGAGTTCAAGTCCTGACTGACAAAAAAAAAATCCACAGATATAATCATGAGACAGAGGAGCCCATGTATGTCCATTAAATACATTCTTATAATCCTACCTAGTACAGAACACACTGAGGGGAAACACATTATCCACTTCGAGGATTCTGCTTGGAGAAAGTGTGCCACCATGGGTTAATAGTACTGCCTTGAATGAGGCTGAAACTTAAGAGGTTCTGTCCCCTTCTGAGACCATTCCCTCCCATTCCACACCCCAGACACACACCTACCCATTCTTGTTCAGAATATGTCTTATGTCCGATTGGCATCTGGAGCTACTGTTTGACAATGCTTCAATGAGCAGAGAAGAACCACCAGGGCCTCGACATCCATACAGCAAATAAATGTCCTTTGTTTTCTGTAATAAATAGCAATCACATCTTTCTGCTTTCCAATGGCTTCCCAGATGCCAACCCCAAACCACCAGCATCAAAATGTTGACCCCCCATGGGCTCTTAAGGCTGCAGCTTAGGCTTTCAGGCCTTTATTTACCCATCCACTGAGAGGAGGCCAATGGGTACAACTTTTGAGGTAACTGAGTACATCATTTTGGAAGGGACTCTATGTCCCTGGCCCAAGAACAATTAGCTATTTCTAGCTTTATTCCTCTCCCCCGGTCAAATTGCATGTTTACTCGAGATCAAAACGAGCCTAGCCTACACAGTGATTGAGGCCACCTGGGCTAAATAGCTAAGAACCCCCCTCCCCCACTACACATACATACCAGGCAAACAAAATTTGATCCTTGTAAGCCCAACACTTAGGAGACTAAGGCAGAAGGATAACATGTTTAAGGCCAGGCTAGGCTATAAAGAAAGATCTCAAAATAATACTAAAACCAACCAAAAAACAAAAAGATGCTTAACATCTTGGCTCTTTCCATTATCACTATCACCTCCAACTCTGCTTTCTACCTGCCCTTCTTAGACACAAGCATCTGAAAAAGGCAAAGAAACGCTCTTCAACCTACCATCAGGCCTTTCTTCACATTGTGCCTGTTCTGTTTTGTTTTGCCAGTCTCGGGGCTTTAACTCAGGGCCTGAGGACTGTTCTTGGGCTTTCTTAAAGCTAGAGTTCTACCACTGAAGCCACAGAATCACTTTCAGATTTTCTATGTATGTGGTACCGAGGAATCGAACCCGGGTTTTCGTGCATGCTAGACAAGCACCCTATCACTAGGCCACTCTCCCAGCCCCATCTTGTGCTTGTTCTTTCTAGGTCATCTCCTGGCTTATGGTTCTGCATACTATCCTACATTACTCTCTTCCCAATTCTGCTCCTCCCAATGGCCCAGGACTGAAAACCTCCAGGAGCCTCTGGGTTGAAGGTATGACCCACATTTCTATACTTTTCTCTGACATTTTAGAATGTATAGTGAATGTATGGTGAGTTTAGAGTGTATGGCACTGGAGGCTCATGCCTGTAGCTACTCAGGAGGCTAAGATCTGAGGACTGAGGTTCAAAGCCAGCCTGAGTGGGAAAAGTATGAGACTCTTATCTCCAATTAACCACCAGAAATCCAGAAGTAGTTCTGTGGCTCAAAGTGGCAGAACAGTAACCTTGAGCAGAAGAGCTCAGGGACAGTGCCCAGGGCCCTGAGTCCAAGCTCTACAACTGACTCCCCCCAAAAAAGGGAGGGCAAGAGCATAACTTAGTGGTAGAGTGCTCGCCTAGCATGCTCGAAGTCCTGGGTTTGATTCCTCAGTATCACATACATAGGAAAAGCCAGAAGTGGTGTTGTGGCTCAAGTGGCTGAGCAGTAGCCTTAGTTCAAGCCCCAGGACTGGGGGAAAAAAAAGTGTATGGTGGCTTTCCAAACATGGACCCCGTGGGGACTATGATGAGTAACTAGAGTGCCAAACTGAAGACGCACCTCCATTTTCAGCGCTGCCTCAATTGTTGACTTAGGCATATTCTTGCTGCGACAGACCTCTAAGATGTTGGCCAGGTTGCTGTTGAGCTGAGGGTTGGAGCCTCCATCTGAGACAAAAAGAAAATGTAAGCAAAAACTTATTAGAGTGTGAAAGAAACTAAGGATTTCCAGTACCCACTATTACCAGCCCCTCTCCTAGGCAAATTATCCTTCATTTTATTTGTTTATTTGTGGTACTGGAGATTAAATTCAGGGTCCCACTCTTACTAGATAACTAGGGTGCCAGGAGCTGGTGACTCATACCTATAATCCTAGTTACTCAGGAGCCTGAGATCTGAGAATTGCAGTTCAAAGCCAGTCCAGACATAAAAGTCCTTAAGACTTAATCTCCAATTAATGACCAAAAATTTGGAAATGGAGGTGGCTCAAATTGTAGAGCACTAGCTTTCAATGGAAAAAGTTAAGCAAGAATGCAAGTTCCTGGCCAGGAGTTTGGTCTAGCATGCATAAAGACCCAGGTTCGATTCCTCAGTACCACATACACAGAAAAAGCCAGAACTGGTGCGGTGCTGTGGCTCAAGGCCCAAGGACAGTGCTCAGGCCCTGAATTCAAACCCCATTACTAGCATACACATAACACCCAAAAAGTATAATTACAGAATTGAGTCACAGCACTCAACTTATACTACCCTTTATTAGAACACTTTATCTAGTGGTGTGTGTGTCCCTGTCCTGGGGCTTTAACTCGGGAGCTGGGCACTGTCCCTTAATTCTTTTTTTTTTTTGTAATTATTTTTTCCATATATTTTTTTATTGTAATTAATAGAAGGGTTACATTACATTCACCAGATAGAAGGTTCATTACTTCACAAACATTGATACCCTTTCGCATGTCTTGGTCCCCATTTCCCTGCCCCCACCCTTAACTCTTTTGATCAAAACAAGCACTCTGCCACTTAAGCCACAGTCTGGTTTGTGGTGGTTAGTTGGAGAAAAGAATCTTAAGGACTTTCCTGCCAGGGGTTGGCTTCAAAATGCAATCCTCAGATCTCAGCCTCCGGAGTAGCAAGGATTACAGGCGTGAGCCACGGCACCCGGCTAGATAGGTGTTCCGACAGTGTAGGAGGTAAGCAATGATGGTATTTGAAGAAGAAAATCATGAGCCAGGACTAAGAGAGAACGTCAAACCCAGCCCAGAGAGGCCCTCGAGGCCTTGGACAGAGTGGACGTCAGCAGTCAGCAGCAAATGACAGGCTCTCACCTTTAATAGCCAGGCGGATACTGAGACAGAGTTTAGAAAAGATGCGGCTCCTTTCCAAGTCCTTGGGACCCTTGACGTGCCGGACTTTGGACCATTTATTGTGCCCGGCGGGGGCAGACATGGAGACGTGCAACGTCCTGCCTGGAGCTGGGCCAAAGCATCGGGGCTCGGGCTGGGAAGCGCCCGGGAAAGCCACGCGGACCCCCGGACTTGGCACCCGGAAGAGTCGGGTGGCTGCTCTGCTCAGGCTGGCGGCAGCCCAAGATGCCATCGGTCCCGACCCTGGGCTGCAAGCTGCAAAACCCAACCCAACCCAACCCATCCCAGCAGGGCCCGAGGTCAGCTAGCTGGTCTTGTCTGCTGCCGGAACAAGCAGGAACAGAAACCCAAAGGCTCGGGCCCACCACGGGGAGTACCCCAGCCACGAATGACTCGGCGCCGTCCCCGTCGTCCTCGCCGCAGCCGGGTGCGGGGACCTGTGATGGTGTAGCACACTTCCTTTCCCTGGTCCGTCCCCCACATGCGTCCCTCGCTCCGCAAAGTGTGTTCCGCAGCCGCAAGGTTCCCGCTCCTCCGTGGTGGGGGAGACCCTAGACTTGTTCCCCCAAGACCCGGTAGTGATACATGCTTCCAAATTCCTTTCTCGCTCTGAGCAAGACTAGGATTTTGTTTGGCCACTTGAGTCTCTCTGAACAAGTCCTTTTCTATCTAAAAACAAGGACGCTACTACCTACCTGCTTTACTAACAGAGAGGTTGAAAATACAGCACAAGCCTTTGGATTTTAATAACTTTTTTTTTTTTGTCGGCTATCTAGGGCTTGAGATTCAGGACCTGGGCTCCGAACTTTTTTTTGCTCAAGGCTAGCACTCATATTACTTGATCCACAGCTTCTCTTCTGGCGTGTGTGTGTGTGTGTGTGTGTGTGTGTGTGTGTGTGTGTGTGTAATTGGAAAGTCTCACGGACTTGTTTTCCCAGTGTGTGTGTGTGTGTGTGTGTGTGTGTGTGTGTGTGTGTGTGTGTGTGTGTGTAATTGGAAAGTCTCACGGACTTGTTTTCCCAGGCTGGCTTCAAATCACAATCCTCAGCTCTCAGCCTTCTGAGTAGCTAGGAGCACAGGCGTATAAGCTACCAGCCCCTGACCTAATAGTATTATTTTGTGCATGCTAGGCAAGCACTCTACCTTGGCCCCCAACAATGAACTAAACAATAAGACCCAGGTTTGATTCCTCTGTACCACATACAAAGAAAATGCCAGAAAGGGTGCTATGGCTCAAATGGTAGAGCTCTAGCCTTAAGAAAGCCCAAGGACAGTGCTTAGGCCTGAGTGCAATCAAGGACTGGCACCCCACTCCCCCCCCCCAAAAAAATAAAGTTCATTGTTGGGCTGGGAATGTGGCTTAGTGGTAGAATGTTTGCCTAGCATACATGAAGTCCTAGGCTCAATTCCTTGGTACTACATACACAGAGAAAGCCAGAAAGTGGTGCTGTGGCTCAAGTGGTAGAATGTTAGCCTTAGCCAAAAAAGCTTAAGGACAGTGCCCAGGCCCTGAGTTCAAACCCTAGGACTGGAAAAAAATTTCCTTGTTAGATGCTACATTAGAAGCAAAAAGCAAGTGAATGGGGCCAGGAGTTTGGCCTAATGGTAAGAGTGCTTGCCTAGCATGCACAAAGACTGGGGTTCAACTCTATAGTACCACATAGATAGAAAAAGCTGGAAGTGGTGCTGTGGCTCAAGTGGAAGAGCACTAACTTTGGTAAATCCCAAGGACAATGCTCAGGCCCTGAGTTCAAGCCCCAGGACTGGCAAAAAAAAAAAAAAAGCAAACGAATGGAATTTATTATCACAAATGTAAAGGCCATAATGAGGTTTTCAGTTGTACCTAGTCCAGTCACCCAGCTTTCCAGGCACAAACCTGTAGGCAACAAAGTGAGAGTTGTTAATGTTAGAGACTACGCCCCAGGGGAGTAATGGGGTGTCTCACCAAACAAAGGGAAAGATGGTCCTTGTAGGATGATGGAAAGAGTAGAGACTCAAAAGAACAGAGCTATATGAAAAACATCACTATCAGCCCTGGATCACAAAGACCCAAAAGATCAGTTTCTCAGGAAGTATAGATAAGGTAAATATGAAATGTGTTCAGGAATCCATTTGGAAATGCTGTACCTGAATAACAAATGCTGTACTTGGTTGACAACTCCTCCAAGCAAGGCTCTAAGTCTTCATTCTCACGGATAAAATTTCAAACAACTAATTGTGACAGTCTATGAAGTTAGAGAACAAAGTTTCTGAGTAAGTAAAAAAAGACAATAGCTGGGAGAAGAAAAAGTACTGTATGTTTGGGAGAAAATCATTCCTGTTTACGTAGTAGCTGGCTCTTTACTCTCTCTTCTTCCCTCCTCCTCTCTCTCCCACCTCCCTCTTCTCCTTGTGAATGCTAGGCAGTGGCTCTGCTACTGAGCTACTCCAGTTCCTTATCTATGTCTATGGTGAATGGCAGGGCAGAATTTTACTTCCTCAGTCGGAATCAATATTTACTGTCTCAAGATAAATTCACAGGTAACTGAACTAGAAATCTGGTTGCCAGAATCATAGAAATCAATTAACAATGAGCCTTGAGGCAAATGACTGGTGAAAGGTACCATTCTATTAGACTCAAAATGTGTTGTACAGTACTAATTAATCTCAACCAATGTTACTATGATTATAGACAAGATCGTTCATCTTCTTGCTGGGATGGAAACTGGAAAATGAATCACTTTATTTCCTCTTCCTGGGTATATAGGAAGACTACATTTCTTGACTTTCATTGCACTTATGTTGGAACTATGTAAGGTTTGACAGATTATCAGCAAAAGTAAGCCATTTCTGGGCCTATCCTGAAAAACATATCCGGGCCCAAAGACATCTACCTGGAGGCCATGTTTTCCAGATGAGATAGCTACAGGGTGGAGGGTTGATTTATCACCAAAAGACATGTAAAGAAAAAGACAAACCTTTTATGAAGTCCAGGACTCTCCACAACCTGGCTCCTGCTGAACTCTCTAGCCACATTTCTCACCATTCTTCACACATACACAACCATCCATTTAATTCCCTATATAGGACCATGCTTTTTTTTTTAAATCTCTACAGATTTGCATATGAATGTTTTCTCTGCCTTAAGGGCATTCCATTTTCCTAGAAAACTACTCAGCTTTCAGTAGGCATCCTATCTGCAATGTTCACGACCTTCCTGAAACCCGTGTTGACAGTGTGCTTGCACACAGCTGTGTTATTGCAGGATACTCCCAAGCACTGTCTCCTTCAGTGGGGGCACAGAGTAGGTACTTCGTGTTTGTGCTAGCTGAAAAATAAGTATGATCAAACAGGGACAAAAGTGATGAGCTAGGCTGTAGCATGGGCTATGGCACAGTTTCAACCCCTAGGTAGTCTCTGAAACATAACCACAGAAACAAACTGGAAAGAAATGAATTTATCACAAGAGGGAGTTCAATCTATACATGTTCAAGTTTTATTACAAAGTATAATGGGCAGAAAATACGGTACTTCTTATACAGGAGGCTGAAACAGAATAAAAGGGTGATCATTAGGTTTAATATACTTAGGAAAGAAGCAAAGTCACAGAAAGGACACTCCACTTTCAGTGCCTTGAAATAGCTTTCAGTGGAGAGTCCTCAGCATGGTTTCACAGCACAGTGTTAAATTTTTATTACAAGCCCTGTGTACAATCAATTTGTGAAAATGATATTTATAAAAGAAAAATGATTACAGTACAGTTCCGTAAGGGGCAGTTTCCTCTCCACCTGACCGGGGGGTGCCACAAAACCTATAGGATAGAGTCCAAGTTTAAATATATAACAAGAAAATAAGTTCAGACACACTAGGCTAAAGGGCACAGAAATGGATTGGTCAGAGCTTAACGTTTTAGAAATGAAAAAAATCTCCATTTCCTACACAGAAGTTTACATAGTCATGCTACAAATTCACGCTCAAGAGAAGGTGAGGGAAAGTCACAACAGAGAGGTCATAAAATACACAGGAATCAACGCAAGTGATTCATACTTTAGCGCAAAGATTTTTTTTATAACACACCGTATGTCACAACCCAAGGTGAGACCATGTTTTTAAATAGTAGATACCACAAGTTCATCTTCCCTGGACTGTCCCAAAGGTGGGTGTTCAGCCATTTTCCAGCTGTCATACATGCTGTCAACAACTTTCTTCTGGAGTCAAACTTCCTTTAGCGTTTTTGTTTCTGGTTTGACATTCAAGTCCAAGCCTCTTTGGGAAGGTGCCTTCATGTTTCCATATTTTAAAAAATGACATTGAGAAAGTAGCTGGGCCCTGGCCCATCTCATATGACCATACATTTGACTTTGACCATTAGCAGCAATAACAATGTGTGAGGAGGAGAGGGCAAAGTGGGGTGACGGGCAAGGCTCTGCAACAGAAGACATTCTCAGCAGCTATCCAACCAGGACAGAGAAGATGACCCTCAGAAAACCTGGCCTAGAGCTCAGTGACTTTTCTCAGTTGAGCTCTCTTCCTAGAAAACTCAATCTAAGTACCAGGAATGGCCCTTGTTCCTTGTACTGGAGTGTATACAGTAAAGGGTAAAGTGTGCATGGAGGCTTCTCCTTCAACACTTCCCTGCCCCAAGCCAGCAGTCAAAGGAGCTGTTACATGCTCAAAATGAGGAGGCAGAGGAGCAGTTCTGGACTGCCCTCTTGTAGCTGGTACATGTTGGGGCTTCCATAAGTCCTTCTAATCTAGAAATCTGGGGCCTAGGCTCTAGAGGGAGGAAGTTCTACAGAAGAAAGGTAAAGGAAAGAGAAAAAGAAAAAGGAGAGGGCAAGGTCTGCATGATTGTCTGCCACCACTCAACATATCTACAATCAAGAACCGTGGACGGGAAGAGCCGTAGGACAACCAACATGACAGAATTTTATCACATTATCACCCATGACTGCCTTGTTGAGGGGGAAGAGTTCCTTCTGCCACGCTCTCATCATATCTGTTATTCAGTGCCAACCACATGCCTGATTAGTAGTCCAAGAAGGCTGACACAGGCTGAGGACAGTGTTACTCCACAGCCATGTAATAGTATCAATGTCTTCTTCCCTAAGCCCCTCACCGTACTCCTCTTTTGATCAAAGGAAACACTCTCCCACTACTTTAAATCTCCTCCTATAAATTTAGCCATAAATATAATTAAAACCTGGTAGGATTCTGAATTTCTTCTCTTCTTCTTAAATCTAAGTCAGTTCTCCAGTAGCTGATCTGGCTTATAAAAGTTCTCACCCACTTACCAGATTTTGTCTATCTTTTAGGTCCTAACCTTGCAGGCTAGCTCCTCCCTGGAGGGAGGGCTTTGACATTCTGAGTGGAGTCCTCAAGTCTGTCAATGCCTCAGATTCATTCACCCACTTGACCTTGTGCTGGTAGAGACCCAAGAAAGCACAGGCAGTAGGTCTGCAGCTCAGCATGTTGAGAGCAAGTCAAAGCATCAGCAAAGCTGTCCTTGAGCCACAGGTACTTTCAAGTGGCCCAAACAATAAAGTGAGCAGCTACAGGAGGGGAGCAGAAGACCAGGAGACCCTGATTAGTCTCACTGGGTGTCAAGAGTGAGAACTGGAACAAACTTAAATAGACTTGCCTTTGAAGTGACTAGACTTACGCTTCTTGGAGTACAGCTATATCCTGAGACTATAGGAAGAAATCCCCTCCTCAGCCACAAGGCATCTGCCTTGTGTTATAAAAGGAGGAAGAAGAGAACTGAGACTTAAAATGTCAACATGGGGGCTGGGAGCGTAGTCTAGTTGGTAGAGTGTTCGCCTAGCATGTAAGAAGCCCTGGGTTCGATTCCTCAGTACCACATACACAGAAAAAGCTGGAAGTGGCACTGTGGTTCAAGTGGCAGGGCGCTAGTCTTGAGCAAAAAGTGTCTAAGTATAGTGCTCAGATCCAGAGTTCAAGCCCCAGGACTGGTCAAAAAAAAAAAAAGTCAGCATGAGCAACTGCAGGGGTGTGTGTGTGCGTGCGTGTGTGTGTGTGCGTGTGTGTGTGTCTAGGGAGGCAAGAGATTCTTGCTTGGGTCCTAGGTGAGGTACAGAGGAAGAGTAGTACACTGCAGGCCCACAAGGCAAGGCAAAGAGCAACAGTTGGTTTCCAAAGTAAATACCTCACCTACATCTGTTCTATAATTGCTGATTATTATTTCAGGTCTAGACAACTTATCTCCTTGCCATGAGACCATGTTACAGTCCATTACGAACACAGTGACAGGATTAGCCCTGCTAGTCCTCTGTCTTCCACTGAAGACCCTCTTTACAGGAGGAAGTGAGGACTTCCGAGGCAGCAAATACCAGTCACAGTTGCTATTCTTGAGAAGAAGCTGTCCACTAGCATAGTTAAAATTATTTAGAGGACAAGTGAAACCAAGAATTGCGGTGTTTCCAGATGAGGCACTGCAAAATGGGTTGACTGCAGGAGAGTCAACCTCAAGAAAGATAGCCAGCCAGTATCCCAAATCAGAATGATAAAGTAAGAAGGTCAAAGGAGACATACTTGACTGAAAAAGCCTTTCCTTTGAGACAAGTGCTTGTGTAACAAAGCAAGCAGTTAATTTTTGGCATGGAACTACATTAATACAGAAAGGGAAGACTCAACCAGAAAGCAATTAAGGGTGCAGAAGAAGGAAGTGAACATTATTGAATATATGAGAGCCTACGTGGACAAAACCCTTCAGCCTACTGGGCCTACTGCTCTCATTTCAGATGAGCAACTCGGAGAGTCTGAAAAGTCTTTAGGCACTTGGCAAAACATGATAAGCCAGGCAAACTCTCCCCAGAACATGTTCCAAACTCTGCCAGCCCCAGGAATGGAAAAAGTCAGAATCACACACAAACCTCTCTGTAGAACCCATTCATCTAACGGAAACAGATACCAGCAGCCTATAATTCAACACAGTCAACTGCAGCTTTCAAATCCAATACTGTTAAAAAACCCAAAAAATAAACTAGGGTGAGGGCAAGATTCACAGATGTGGGCCGAGACTTGGTTGGCTGATCCCAGGGCCTATGATTTTTTTTGTAGATATTTAAGAGGTCTGAGATCACCTCGGCAAATTAGTTCAGCCCTTATAAGCACTGCTTGTCTCCTGTCTAGAGCCAGAAGCACAGACTTTACCTCTGACACCTCAGCACTTAATCCAAAGAGGCGCCAATATTCAATCAGGCACAGGAAACTCAATTAACTGAAGTATCAAAGCTCAGCTAAGAGATCGTTCTTACCTATCATTCAAGTCCAGAAATGGAGTAGCCTGGAACATATAATGAGAAGATAATAAGTCTGATACAAGGTACCAGAAACATGCTATAAGTTCCGCTTTTCTAAAATGATTCTCCTCCAGCCCAAGCCCAAGTCAGCTGCCTATTCTAGCTTTACCACATGTCCAACAGATATCAGTTCAGCTAGACAGAACTCCGGGATGTAACAGAAGGTTTCCTGTGAGTGTCCGAGAGCCCAGAAAGACCTTGAGAAGAACAGGTTGGTGGGTGAATAGATACAGAGCACCAGGGCAGTTCAGGACTCCCAGGCAGGTGTGTCACTACTCAGGTAGCGACTTGGGAAGGTAAACTGCTCTTGGGGTCAAGGGCCCATATCTGCTCTAGGCACTGAGGGAAGAGAAGAAGGTGCAAAGAGGGAGGACTAGAAACCAAAGAAAAGAAACCAGAAAGAGAAACCAGAATTCTTTTCATTAAAAAAAAAAATTGCCTGGTAGATAAAAAATAGATAAATGTTTAGATTTGTTAAAGACATTGATACCAGAGGAAAGACAACTTCAAATTAGTTATTTGTTCCCACTTAAGTGCCAACACGGACATGGACAGGGACAGTACATGGATGGCTGCCTTGGGCAGCAGAGAGAGAGAGGAGAGACATCTAGGGCAGATGGCTAGAAACAGAGGCAGTGCTTATACTGCTCATGAATACAACAGCTGACAAACAAATATATAGAAATGTTTAATTGCAGAAGCAAGGGAGAAAAGGAAAGGAGAGAAAAGTCTTAAAACTCAGTCCTGGGCTGAGAGGTGCCACATAGCACTGAGTCCAGCACAGACATCGAGTGCTAATTGGCCAGGGACTCCTAAAGCAGCTTCTGGAAAGTGGGTGCAAAGCAACAACAGACATACTGGCCACTGGAAACATGTTCTTCTTACTTGGGGGTGGGGAGAGGCAGAGGTGGAACGCACACACGCCCCTGCCTGGTGGGTTAGGCACCACCAACGCTACACTCGGAGTATCTCCAAGCAGTTGTTGTAGCAGATGGCGATCCAGTCGGGCTGAGTCGACGCCCATTGCACATTGTTGATCTCTCCTTCTGCTGTGTAGGCCAGGATAGGGTCCTCAATGGCCCGGGGCATTTGCTGGATGTCCCAGATGAGCGCCTGATGGTCATCCGCTAGGGACAAGAGAGCCAACAAGGAAGGTTACAACTCAATGGGGACAGCAGCTCGTCCATTTGGAAAATGAATCACAGTTTACAAAGCATTTACCCACCAAAACTCCATGAAGGAGACTTTATTGTAAGTTTTTGTTGTTGTTGTCGGAGATAAGAGTCTCACAAACTTTTTTTGCACAGGCTGGCTTTGAGCTGTGATCCTCAGATCTCAGCCTCCTGGGTAGCTAGGATTACAAGTGTGAGCCACCAGTACCACCAGCACCAGTGTCAGGCTGGCCTCCACACAATACCCTTTTCTCAACGTGCAAAGTGCCAGGGTTACAGGCATCTCATACCACATGAAGCTAAAGCTTTATCTTACAAATGAGGAAACAGAGATTCAGAAATGCTATAGTACTTGTTCCAAGCCATAGAGCTAAGAAGCCAGTGAATAGTAGGGCCACCCATGGCCAGGCACTGGTATCCGTAATCCCAGTTAATCAAGTAGCTAAAATCTGAGGATTCTAGATGAACCCAGCCAAAGCAGGAAAATTGATGAGACCCTTATCTTCAATTAATCAAAAACTGAATGTGGAACTGTGGATCAAGTGGTAGAGCATTAGCCTTGAGTAAAAAGACTTAAGGACAGCACCTGGCCCTGGGTTCAAGCCCCAGGATTGGCATACACTAAATAAAGATAGCTTATGGAGCTGGGGTACGAGGAAATGATAAAGCAAGGAGAAAATACGGCTCTACTTACTCTGTATTACTTTCTTTTTTCTTTTTTTTGTCCGTCTTGGGGTTTGAAATCAGAGCATGAACACTATCCTTGGGCTTTCCTCAAGATTAGAGCTCTACTACTTGAGCCACAGCACCACTTCTGGCCTTTTCTACATATGTGCTACTGAGGAACTGAAGCCACGTCTTTGTGCATGCTAGGTAAGCACCCTACCACTAGGCCAAACACCGCCCCCCGCCTTTTTGTGGGTCATAGGGCTTGAACTTTGGGCCTGGCCACTGTCCCTGACCTCTTCAGATCAAGATATCACCCTACCACTTGAGCCACAGCCCTACTTCCTGTTTTCTAGAGATAAGAGTCTCACATTCTTTAGTGCCCAGGCTGGCTTTGAACCTCGACTCTCAGATCTCAGCCTCCTGAATAGCTAGAAAAAAACTTAAGGACAACACCTGGGCCCTGGGTTCAAACCCCTGGATTAGCATACACAAAATAAATAAAGATGGTCTATGGAGCTGGGGTACAGGAGGAAATGATATAGCAAGGAGAATACTACTGTTTTGGGGTTTTGTTTTTTGGTG
This sequence comes from Megascapheus bottae, assembly GCF_031878675.1. Classification (NCBI taxonomy): domain Eukaryota; kingdom Metazoa; phylum Chordata; class Mammalia; order Rodentia; family Geomyidae; genus Megascapheus; species Megascapheus bottae. Next base: position 16,306,598 of record NC_143525.1, read on the forward strand.
GATGTAGGGCTTGAACTCGGCCTGGGTGCTGTCTCTGAGCTTATCAGCTCAAGGCTACCATCTTACCTCTGGACCTGGGCGCCATCCCTGAGCTCTTCCTTGAGCCAAGCCCCACTTCCCATTTTCTAGAGGTTAAATGGAGATAAGAGCCTCAGGTTCTTTTGTGCCTGGGCTAGCTTTGAACCTTGATCCTGAGATCTCAGCCTGAGTAGCTAGGATTACAGGCGTGAGCCACTGCCCCCGGCTACCTTACTACATTTATTATGTCTGTATTATTTTCTTTTTAAATAACAGATTTATACTATTTTTAGAATAAAAGCACTATAATGACCAACATGTTAAAGGGCAGTCATTTTAGTCTCAAAAATGGTGAAATGAGAACTACAAATCATATACTACTGACCTATAAGGCTACCTGTCCTTCAATAAACTCTCTATAGATTTGTTATAGTGAAGCCAAAAGGCTCTGGGAAATGTCAATCTTGGCAACCCAAAGATTTCTGTCACCTCCCAAGAGGCATGTCTCTTCCCGGATCTGAGTTCCTTCTGTGAACCTAGATGCCTAGGGAGATAGTATGAGACACAGGCCTATATCTGATACAAATTGTCATTAGTACAGAGAAAATGCTCTAATATCCACTGAGGGTTTAAGATATCTGGAAATGTAGACTATTTTAATTTCACAAATGTAGAGAGGATCCTGATTGAGTAACTTGGTGTGAAACTTTCTTTTTAAAAAAAATTAATTTATTTATTTTACGCCATTCTTGGGTCTTGGAACTCAGGGCCTGGGCACTGTCCTTGGGCTTTCTCAAGGCTAGAGCACTACCATTTGAGCCACAGCACCATTTCTGGCTTTTTTTCTATGTATGTGGTACTGAGGAATTGAACCCAGGGTTTCTTGCATGCTAGGCAAGCACTCTACCACTAGGCTAAACTCCCAGCCCGAAACTTTCTTTCAAGTAGTAAGGATCATATTTCTGAGGAGCCAGGACAGCAGATTTCATCATTACACCATTACTCTCTCCTCACAATGGTTACCTGCAGTACAGATGTGGCAGGATGAATGTGGGGCCCAAGCAATGCCATTGACACAAGCTCGATGGTTATTTAACCTGGCAACAGGTGTGCAGGGAACTCTGACATCCAGAATCACCACCTGAAGAAATACAAGTGAAAGACTCAGGAATTTCAAGATAAAACAGAATTAACAAGCAAAAATATTATACACAAAATACTGTTTTGTTTTTGTTTTGGGGCAGTTATGGGGCTTGAACTCAAGTGTTAAGAATCTCAAGGAAGCAACAAGCCAAACAAAGAGTAGGTACTGAGTTCAAACTCTGGAACTAGCAAAAAATTAGAGAAAAGCAGGACTGGAGGCATGGCTTATATGAGGCCCCGTGTTCAAACACCTGGATTGGGGGAAAACCATTTTCTGTTGGCGTGACACATCATTATTTTCAACTTAACACACATTATAATATTCTTTTTTTTTTTGTCAGTTGTGGGACATGAACTCTGGGCCTGGGCTTGGTCCCTTATCTCTTCAGCTCAAGGACAGTATTCTACCACTTCAGCCACAGAGCCACAGGGCCACTTTCTATTTTCTGGTGGTTAACTGGAGATTAGAGTCTCACAGACTTTCATGCCCAGGCTTGCTTTGAACTGTGATCCTCAGGTCTGAGCCTTTGGAGTTGCTAGGATTATAGGCATGAGCCACCAGCACCTGGTTAATACTTTTTAAAGCCTAATATTTTCTTTTTTATTGTTGGTCATGGGGCTTGGACTCTTGGCCTGGGGCACTGTCTCTGAGCTCCTCAGCTAAGGCTACCTCCCTATCCCTTGTGCCTTGGTGACACTTCTGGTTTTCTGGTGGTTAATTAGAAATAAGAGTCTCACGCTCTTTAGTGTCCAGGCTGGCTTTGAACCGTGATCCTCACATCTCAGCCTCCTAAGTAGCTAAAATTACAGGTGTGAGCCACTGCGCAAGGCTAAGCCTAACATTTTCACTTATAGATGTAAAAGAATAACAAAATCCACAGCAGTTTATAGTCTCTGTCTTAAGCTGTGGCTTTTAGGTAAGAATTTCTGCTGGGCACCTGAGGCTCACGTCTAGGAGGCTGAGATCTGAGGAACTTGGTTGCAAGTCAGCTGGGGCAAGAAAGTCTGTAAGACTCTCATCTTCAGTGAACCACCAGAAAACTGGAAGAGGCATTGTGGCTTAAAAGTGTTACCCTTGAGTTAAAAAGCTAAGGGGTAGCACCCAAGCCCTGAGCTCAAGCCTCACAACCGACCCAGAAAAAAAAAAGTTAAGATTCCCTGTATCTTGGTTGAGCAGAATGAAATCCTTACCAAAGCATAATTTGGAATATCTAAGGAATTTGGAATAACTGAGGCACTAGTTTCAAAAGAAGCAAGCTTCATCAATATACCTTTTCTATCCACAAGTCACCCCTTTTATTAATTAAAACACTAGAGAGACTGTCAATGTCTACATCTGTTTGCTAAAGGGAGATAAATCTACCCAGAGTACATAATTGGAAAGCATTCTGCTTTTGTTTTTGCTTTTTTGGTTGGTTGTGGAGCTTGCTCTGGGCCTGGCACTATTCTCAGTTCTTCAGCTCGACTGTGTTCTATCACTTGAGCTACAGCGACCCTTGTGGTTTTCTGGTGGTTAACTGGAGATAGGAATCTCATGAACTTTCATGTCTGGGCTGGCTTTGAGCTTCAATCCTCAGATCTAAGCTTCCTGAGTAGCTAGGATTACAGGTGTAAGCCACTGGCACCCAGCAGCATTCTGTTTTTCCACTCATCCCATAAGCATGAATTCTTTGGTTTACCCCAGTCATTTTTTGCTTTAGTCATTTTTCAAATAGGATTTCCTGATCTTGCTAGGATAAGAGACACATGCTCCCACTGGCTTATTGGTTAAGATGGGGTCCTGCCAACTTTTTGCCCAGACTGACCTACTTCCCAAGTATCTGGGATCTGGGATTTACAGGTGTGAGTCACCGTGTACAGTTAGCTTATTCTGTAGACAGTATTTATCTTGGCTTCAACTCTAAAGTTCTTTTTTTTTTTTTAAGGTTCAAAATGGGGATTTTTCTTCAGTACCTGATACTTTTTCTTAACACACAGTCTTTTTAGATCTTGGGCACTATTGACATTTTAGGTAGTAAAACACTTCACTGGAAGCTATCCTATACAATGTAAAATTATCAACAGTTTTCCTAGTCTCTTTCTAGGTACCAGGAACACCAAAGCCTTCCCCTAAATTGTGACAACAAAAATGTTTCCAGATACTTCCAAAGGTCCTCTGGGCACAAGCTATGACCAATAGCCCATTCTAGACACACTGTGGAGTGTAAAGTTAGATGGCAGAACCTATGTAAGCCTGAGTGGGCTGATTACCTCCATTCCATCCATGGCCATAGTGGCCAGGTAGTTAGGGTCCTGCTTGTTCCAGCAGAGACGAAGCAGTGGGTGATGTTGTGGGTCTTCATAAATGATAGTGCTGTGTTCCAGATGTCGGAGATCAAACATCCGTACTGAGCCATCAGCACCCACAGAGGCAAACATGTCCCTGCCACCTCCGGCTCGGCTAAATGCAATATCATAGACCTGTAAGTAAGTAAGATGCTTCAATGAGAATCAGCTATGCCAACTCCTTTCCCTAGTGCCATTTCTAGTTTTTCTGAACCCAGCTCACGACATGGAAACAGGTAAGGAAATCTGAACAAGGATTTAAAACACACACACACACACACACACACACACACACACACACACACACACACACACACACACACACACACACACACACACACACACACACACACACAGAGCTTTAGTGGCAGCCAGAGCCAATGACTGCCTTTTGTTGTATTCCAGCTCCAAGACCAAGACAGCTATTTCCTGCACTTTGGTGGATTTCACTTTCTGTAATCAGGCAGGTCTATGACTACAATATGCTTGAGATCATCAAATGAGGAATGAAATCAGCCCCCCTACAGCCACTAATAATATCCAAGCTAGTACTGCTATGAAACCTGGACTTTAAGACTCATTTGTGAGAAAAAGCAAATATGATTCAATTTGGAGTTACAGGAGTTTAAGGAGCTTCTCTGTATTCACAATCAAGTTTAGAGCCCTCTCTGGTCCTAGAGTAAACCTTGTTCATAAGTACATCAATTTAGGTTATAAGCACCATTTTCTCCATTTACAATTTGTTGCAAACTATATAGTTTCACTAAGGTCTGAGGAAACCACAGACAGCAAAGATGAATTTCAGATAAAAACAGGGACCAGACCAAGAGAAACAGACAAAGCCAGACAAAAACAGACTGAAAGACACAGACAAACAAGCTGGGCATGGTGGCTCATGCTTGTAATCCTAGCTACTCAGAAGGCTGAGATCTGAGGATTGCAGTTCAAAGTCAGCCTGGGCACTAAAGTTCATGAGACTCATCTCCAATTAATCACCAGAAAACCAGAAGTGGCACTGTGGCTCAAGAGGTAAGGCGGTAGCTTTGAGCTAAAGAGCTCAGGGACAACACCCAGGCCTAGAGTTCAAGTCCCATGACCAACAACAACAACGAAAGTGATAGACTATAAAGTAAGTCATTTATATCAGTCAAGAAATGCACCGGGAACATGGCCTAGTGGTAGAGTGCTTGCCTAGCACAAAGACCCAGGTTCGATTTCTTAGTACCACATACATAGAAAAAGCTGGAAGTGGTGCTATGGCTCACATAGTAGAGCTCTAGCCTTGAGAAAGCCCAAGGACAGTGCTCAGGCCCTGAGTTCAAGCCCCAAGACTGGCAAAAAAAAGAAAGAAAGAAAAGAAATGCATTAGTTGCCACATGCCAGAAGACCAAGAATATTGTAGCCCCAGGCCAGCTCCAGCAGAAAAGTAAAAAAGAAGCTGAACATAGTGATGCATACGTACCATACAAGCTCTAAAACAAGCCTAAAATGTGCAGATAGCAGTCCAAACCCATGCCCTGGCAGGAAGTAAGACTCTTCTTCAGAAATAACCAGAGGAAAAGAAGGCATCAGTAGCCCATGCATATAATCCTGGCTACTCAGGGTGGCAGTTCAAAACCAACCCAGGCAGGAAAGTCCATGAGACTCTTATCCAATTAAGAACTAAAAAGCTGGAAATGGAGCTGTGGCTCAAATAGTAGAGCATCAGCTTTGAACAAAACACTTGAGAGCGCCCAGGCTCTGAGTTCAAGCCACAGCCTGCACAAACTGCACGCATGTGCATGCACCCACGCGTACATGCACATACATGCACATACACACAGAAAAGCTTATTACAAATTGCATGTTGGTGTCTCACTTAGGCCTGTAATCCTAGCTATAATCCTAGATGAAAATCTAAGGATCATAGTTTCCTGCCAGGGCAGGAAAGCACATGAGATACCTCTAATCAACCACCAAGAAGTCCTAAGTCAAGTGGTAGAGCACTAACCTTCAGTGAAAGAGTTCAGGTACAGTGTCCAGGCCCCAAGTTCAAGCCCTAGGTCTGCAGGAGCCCCAGCCAACCACCAGTGGCTCATCCTTTAAATCCTATCTATTCAGGAGGCTGAGATTCAGGAACTGAGGGTCTAAGACAGCCCAGACAGAAAAGTCCTCAAGATTTAATCTCCAGAAATAATCAGAAAAGGCTAGGCTAGAGACGTAGCTCAAGTGTTAAGAGTCTAAGGAAGCAACAAGCCAAACAAAAAGTAGGTACTGAGTTCAAACTCTGGGACTAGCAAAAAATAAGTAAAGAAAAGCAGGATTGGAAACATAGCTCAGTAGTAGAGCATCAGTCTATCAGTATGAGGCCCTGTGTTCAAACACCATGGTTGGTGGGGGGGAAACAACTGACAGTGTTATTTTCTGCTGGTTTGACACATTATGATTTTCAACTTAAGATATTCTTTTTTTTTTTTTTTTGGTCAGTTGTGGGATGTGGTCAGTTCTGGGCCTAGGCATTGTTCCTGAGCTCTTCAGCTCAAGGTTAATGTCCTACCCCTTGAGCCACAGCGCCACTTCTGGTGGTTAATTGGAGATAAGGGTCTCATGGACTTTAGTGCCTGGGCTGGCTTTGAACCACAATCCTCAGATCTCAGCCTCCTGAGTAGTCAGGATTACAGGTGTGAGCCACCCCACCCAGCTCCTATTATAATATTCTATGCAACCTGCAAACAATAACAAAACATCCTAATCTCTCATTTATAGGCAAAGAAACCACCTGTGAAAAGAACAGGAAAAGAAAAGCATCTTTACCTCCTTATCATGAGCGATGAGCTGGGTCTTCACATGACCAGATACAAGATTCACTCGCCCCAACACCTGCCCAGTTTCCAGCCCCCAGATGGTGCAAGTTGTGTCAATGCTTGAGGTACCTGCAAAAATCAGGGCAAGTCAGCAGCTGGTAGGAGCAAAATTTCTCATGAAAACTTCCTTCCTATGCCTACACCTCTCTTTGCCAGGGATACAACAGGCCACAAATACTTCCTGAGCATAGGGAAGGTCAACCAGCAGGGTCCATACTTCAGGATTCTAGTTTTTAATGTGTATATATATATATATATATATATATATTATATACACTCATGAAAACTCAATACTATGAGTGGAATTAATAACCACATTCCATTTTTAGCCTATTTTCTACTTGGTGTGTTATAGCATAGTATGTATATCTCAGGTTCTGAGATAAAAACAGGCCCAATTATATAAGAAAAACCTCTTTGCTTCTTCAAACAGGAATATACCCTCCTTAATTCCCTTACCTAAAAGATAAGGGTCCACTTCGTTCCAGTCAAAGGAGGTCAAGGGGGCACAGAAATCTGAGTTCTTGTTATTATTTAGCAAACATTCCAGCCTGGTTTCTGTTTCACCAACCTAAAGGAACAATAATTTTAAAAAATTTAGCCAGTCTTAGTCTTATCCTCACAAAAAATAAAATGCCGGTATACTATAACAGTAAAATTACTATCATAGTAATCTAAGATGTGCGTGTGCCAATCCTGGGGCTTAAACTCAGGGCCTAGGCACCATCCTTGAGATTTTTTGCTTAAGGCTTAGCACTCTACCACTTGAACCACACCTCCACTTCTGGATTTTTACTGGATAATTGGAGATAAAGAGTTTCATGAACTTTCCCACCAAGGCTGGCCTAGAACCTTGATCCTCAGAACTCAGCCACCTTGATTATGATAGGCATGAGCCACTGGCACACATTCTTATCATAAAGACTAATAAAACCCAGCTCAACTTCCCAGGTATGATATCTTTCAAAATGCTGTCCTAATTCCAGAATTCCTTTCTAAGTTTTCATTTCCTGTATCTTTTTACTGGGGAGGTCTTCTCACATTGTCATCTATAGAAAAGTCAGTACCTTTCTACTGGGCCTACACCCCAACCCCTGGCTACAGGGGATGTCTCACTGCTAGCTCAGTTTAAAGATCCATTTACAATTGCCTGATATTTTAACTTAAAATAGAGGTCTCAAGTGTCTCCAACTCAACTGTTTGTGTTAGGGTTTCCAGGGTTAACTCCTCCCAGCAGCAAGACTCCTTGACATCTTGGCTAGATTTGCTAAAAATCTGCTGAGCCCAACAAGATCAGCCCAGATAGCTGCACTTGTTTCTCCCCTGCTGCCCCGGTTGCTGCTAGCCATCTGCTCTGTGAATCCACACTAACTGCTGACCCTGAGAAAGCCCAGTTGTCTGGCTGTTAATGGAGCAACTGCTTACCCTCCATACACGGAGATAGTCACCACTTGTCGCCAGTAGGTCTGGATAGACACCTTTTGTGTCAGGGATCCACATGAGCTTTGTGGTGGGGTAAGGATGGTCAAAGGTGTTTCGGCAAATAAACTCCGAACTCTCCTCATCTAACCCAACAAGCTGAACCTGCAAGAGAGCAAAGTCAAGTCACACAAGCATTTGATTTTCACTTTCTTTTTTTTTTCTTGGGGGGAGTGGTCATGGGGCTTGAACTCAGTCTGGGCACTGTCCCTGAGCTCTTCAGTTCAAGGCTACCCTTGAGCCAAGCTCCACTTCTTGTTTTCTAGGGGTTAATTGGAGATAAGTTCTCAGGTCTTTTTGTGCCCGGGCTGGCTTTGAACCTTGACCCTCAGATCTCAGCCTCCTAAGTGGCTAGGATTACAGGCGTAAGCCACTGCACCCAGTTTTCTCTCTTTCTTTTTGCCAGTTCTGGGGCTTGAATTCTGGACCTGGGTACTGTCCCTAGGCTTTTGTTCAAGGCTAACACTCTACCACTTGAGCCACAGTGCCACTTTCAGCTCTTTCTGTGATCAATTGGAGGTAAAAGTCTCATGGACTTTCTTGCCTGGGCTGATATAAAACTATGATCCTCATTTTTCAGCCTCATGAGTGGCAAATATTACTGGCATGAGCAAAATCACCTGTCAAGCATTTGATCCCCAGTCAGTGACACAAGTCTTGTTGCTGTTCTACATTTAGCTATGGAGTCAAAATGTACTGTAAGTAGCAGGGTCTAACGACCAACAATCCCATGCCAGATAAGAAGCCCATATACAGTTCACACTCAACTCTGCAAAGGATAGAAAGAGACAGGGGCAAGATCTGAATACAAGTTCTTTGTATTCAGAGTCCTGTATACCATGTAACTCCATTACCTGCCCTGGTGGTTATACCATCTCTGACAACTCCTAAAGTATCTGGAAACATGACATGAAGGAGGTGATTTTGGTTACCACAATGACTTGAACTGCTGCAGGAATTTGGTGCTCAGTTCAAGTCCCACAACAACAACAAAAAAGACTAGATCTACTGGACCTGTGTCTTACTTCTAGTACAGTCTACAGTAATGGTTCTAAATTTGACTTTCTTATCCCTATTTTTATTTTTTTTTGGAGTGGTCATGGGCTCTTCAACTCAAGGGTAGTGCTACCACTTGAGCCACAGCACCATTTCTGGTTTTCTGGTGGTTAACTGGAGATAAGAGTCTCACAGACTTTCATGCCCAGCGTGGCTTTGAACTATGATCCTCAGATCTCAGCTTCCAGAATTACAAGTATAATCATAGCCACAAGTGCCTGGCTTCCTGAACTGTTTTTTACCCAAGGTTAATACTCTACCATTTTTAGCTACAATTCTACTTCCAGTTTTTTAGTTGTTAATTGGAAACAAGAGACTTACCACTTTCCTACCAGGGCTGGGCTTCAAACCTCGATCCTCAGATCTCAGCTTCTTGAATAGCTACAAGCATGAGCTACCAGCAGCCCACTTGCCTCTACTTCCTACATGCTCTTGCACTATGTGTTAGGGTATTGTCTTTTATGTTTTGGATTTTTAGTGGTCAAAGTCCCAAGAACAGGATCTCTGTATGGGAAGATATGTACACCTTAGTTTGTTTCTGCGATGCAGAAACATGCACCAGCATGTCAGGCAAGTGCTCTCAACTAAGCAAGATCCCCAGCCCTGAAGGTTAAGGTAATGTTCTAGAGATTTATTTTATCACAGCTCACATATAAACCAGGCAGGACAGCTAGTTTTTTGTTTTTTGGTTTTTTTTTGCCAGTCCTGGGCTTGAGCTCAGGGCCTGAGCACTGTCCTTGGACTTTCTCAAGGCTAGCGCTCTACCACTTGAGCTTCAGCACCACTTCTGGCTTTTATCTATGTATGTGGTACCGAGGAATCGAACCTGGGTCTTCATGCATGCTAGGCAAGCACTTTAACCACTAGGCCAAACTCCCGGCCCAGGACAGCTAGTTTTTTGAGTCCCAACTGCCAACCTAATATCGAGAGGAGTAACAATTATAGATTGTTGCTCAATCCTTTTCTTGGATATTCACTTCAATTCAGTGATCAAAGAGAATGTAAATTCTCTGGATATTCATGTAATACAGAACAAAATCACATAGTAAAGCCCACCACTAATTCAGACTTTGTTTTTTTTTGTGGTTCATGGGGCTTGAATTCGGGCTGGGCGCTGTCCCTGAGCTCTTCACCTCAAGGCTACCGCCTTATCCCTGGGCCTGGGCACTGTCCCTGAGCTCATCAGCACAAGGGTACCACTCTATCCTTGAGCTAAGACCCACTTCCCGTTTTCTACGGGTTAATTGGAAATGAGTCTCAGGTCCTTTTGTGCCTGGGCTGGCTTTGAACTTTGATCCTCAGATCTCAGCCTCCAGAGTAGCTAGGATTACAGGCGTGAGCCACCACGCCCAGCTTCCGCCTTCTATTCTTACTGACTCTGAAAGATTCTACTTGATGACAAAGTTCTATCCAGACAAACTATTTCTTGTGTGTGCACATCTTTGTGTGTATATGTATAGGTATAATGGATTTTTTAAAATTATTTTGTATATAAAGGGATTATATTTACACAAGTCAGGTAATGGGTACATTTCCTTTTGTACAGTGTCTTCTGTTCCCTCACTCACTCCCAGTCCCTACCTCCTGTCTCCAACCACAGACACTTTTATCCATGAGCTCTACTGCTACACTTTTTCACCCTGGTATGGTGAATTAATAAAACAAAACAACAACAACAAAAAAAAAACAGATTCAGTCCACGAAATTTAGTGCGCAAATTGCTTTTAACCATATACCTTAGAACATTTTTTTCCTAAGTCAATACAAATATTTCTACCTAACTCATCTACAGCAGGTTACGTAAATGCACCATAATTTAACTAGTCAAGTTATTGCTATGCTACCAAATAGCAGTACAGTAAATATCCTTATACATTTGTCCTTTGACACATATGTACAAGATTTTATTGGACTCCTGGAAGTGTAATTGTTCTGACACATTTTCTAAAAGATTGCTATTCATATTATTAGCAGTATGAGAATGCCAATTTATTTCCTCATACCATTGAAATACTAAAAATCCATTATTTATATTTTTGCTAATCTGATGAATATGGGCATTTTACCACCACTTTGCTATTGAGGCTGGGTACTTTATTGGTGACTGGTTTTGAGTGACAATAACTACTAATATCTGAGTGCAGATGATGGACGACCCAAGGGCAAGCACTGGAAAAGCATTAAGTGAGTTATGTCATGTGGCTTAGTGTTCTCAACACTAGCATGACGTAGGTATTGCTCGCCTCCCACTTTCAGGAGAGCAGGCAGAAAAAGAGGTCTTGTGTAATTTAGACTATCTGCTCAGTTTTCTAATGGGTTGGGTTTTCTCGCTCAATTGTAGGAACTGATAGATGATGATTGTACCGTTATTGGCCATGTTTTCTTTGGAAAATTAGCCCATAAAACTGAGAATAGTGCCTATTTGGAAGCAGAACTTTGATTACATTTTCAATTTTTTTCCATCACTCAGAAATGACTCAGGCTTTCCCCTTAAGAAGAGTTGGGTTGGACTTTGCTTCTCCTTAATGCTGTTCCACCTAGATTTCCGGCTGTGCTATTAGAAACGGTTAGTATTATCTAATTCTTCTCCCCCACCCTCACGCTGTATTTCCTTCAAGTGCCCAAAAGAAGGGTGTGTTGTCTCCTCTACAGGGGAAATACTGAGGGTGAGGAGTCCTGCTCTTCCACCCCCACGTTTCACTGACTCCACCTGTGGTGAAGAACTGCTGAAGTGCTGGCTAAAGCCCGAGTGAGTGGGGCTTGTGGACGAGGCCTCCTTAGTGGGCCTTCCCACCCTCCCACAGACATGTCCAAAGACTTCCTTACATTTACTTTGCTCTTAAGTGGATAGGCAGATCAGTCCTCTCAGACTGCAAGTTCTAACCCTCCACTGTCCTTGGGCTTTCTCGAAGCTACAGCTCAAGTGAGCCACAGCCCCACTACGGCTTTTTCTATGTACGTGGTTTGATGAATCAAACCTGGGTCTTTGTGCATGCTAGGTAAGCACTCTACCACTAGGTCAAACTTCCAGCCCTGGGTTATCTTTTTTTTTTTTTTTCCAGTCCTGGGCTTGAGCTCAGAGCCTGAGCACTGTCCTTAGACTTTCTCAAGGCTCTACTACTTGAGCCTCAGCACCACTTCTGGCTTTTTTCTACGTATGTGGTACTGAGGAATCGAACCCGGGTCTTCGTGCATGCTAGGCAAGCACTCTACCATTAGGCCAAACTCCTGGCCCACTGGGATATCTTTTAAAACTGTATTTTCTGTTGAACCCAAGATCTATTTACTTACCAAGATAAATTATTAAATTTATGTGGCTTGAACTCAGGGCTTGTGCAGTATGCTTAGGTTTTCTCAAGGCTAGAGCTCTATCACTTGAGCCACAGTACCACTTCCAGCTTTTTCTATGTATGTGGTAGCCAGGAATGAAGCCTGGGTCTTTGTGCATGCTAGTGAGCACTCTACCCCTAGGCCACACTCACAGTCCCTTATATGTTATTTTTAAAGATGAGATCTTGCTAAACACAGCAAGACTGATCTCCACATGGTGATCCTCCTTGTCTTGGCATTTTTTAGCATTACTTTTTTCCATACGAACTTTACAGATGCTTTAGTGCTTAGAGCCACTAATAACACACTCTATAATCGTTGTAGATTTGTGAACATTATTCTATTACCTTCTTTCATCAAATGTGGTTAATGTAACTTTCTTTCCCCTCTTCAAGAGGACTTGATACTTTTGTCTACATGTCCATTGCACTTTCTTCATCAAGATGGAGAAATTTTTTGAGGAAATGTTTCAGAGCCAATGGTTGTGTGCCAGTTTTTCTTGGGATACCTTACGAGTTTCATCATTTCAAATTTTACTTCTTAAATCTTTATAAAGCTGGGCACAGTGGCTTATTCCTGTAATCCTAACTACTCAGGAGGCTGAGATCTGAGGATTGGGGTTCAAAGCCAGGCCTGGAACTAAAGACTGTGAGACTCTTATCTCCAACTAACAACTAGAAAATGGGAACTTGGGGCTGTGGCTCCAGGGGTAGGGTGGTAGCCTTGAGTGGAAGAGCTCAGGGACAGTGCCCAGGCGCAGAGTCCAAGCCCAATGACCCACAAAAATAAATTTTTATAGCTTTGTTGTATTTCTTTGTTCAACTATTACATTCTAATTATTCATTTCTATTTCTTTTTTATTTGTTCTCCCTCTATTCCTACTATCCTTGTTGATATTTATAACATTTCAAACTTACCTTTATTCTGCCTTAATATGGCTTTAATTCTGCGCTAATTTTAATCTTATTATTTTCTCATCCATATGCCTTACTTTACCCAGTCTCCTGTATGTATGCTTGGAATATTTATTTCTCCAGGCTCTTTGGATTTGCTGTGATATAACTAGCCGTTGTTTTCCAGCTGTGTTTTGTAAAACTGCTTTTCTAGTGTGCATACACTACTTGCTGCTTGTTTCCACTTTTTCCCTCCTGTATTACAGTATCTTTTTTTTTTAATCGCTACATTACTGCAGTACTGGTCCTGCTGAATGAGGGAGGCTCTTTCTAGATATCTGTTCCTATGGGAAAGAGGTTCCTGTGGAAAAGAGGCTAAGACCTTTTTTCAAGTTAGAAAACACATGAAGTCTTTGCATTTCCTCAGCCAAAAGGTAAGAGGCCACTAATGATGCTCACAACCCAATCTCCACCTGCCTCATCTTCTAGAAGAGGTGGCACATCTGTATGCTTTCTTATACAGCTCAGCTCTTTCTTACATGGGGTGTCAATCAGTCCAGGAAGCTCCTGCTGCCACCTGTGCATCCTCTTCTTACAGTCCCAAAGGATTGCTTTGTCCATCAAAGTCCTATTCTGTGGAATTACAGCTCTTTTGAATTTGCAGCCTGAAGCCACAGCTTCGTGCTAAGGTAACTATCCTGCCATCCTTCTTTACACAGTGTGGGAATATAAGGGAAAATTAAAGCTGACTTTTGTCATCTTATTGTTGACATTTTGGCCTTTTTCCTTCACAGTATCCCCTGTCCTTATGCTAAGCCTCTCCTATCTCCTACCTTTGCTGCCCTTCTGCAACCATTGGTCCACAACACTTTTCTTTTTCCCAACAGTTTTTAAAACACAGCCTCAAAAGAAGAAAAGCTGTGCAACGGGACCATTTTTACATTTATTATTCATTCACTGATTGTCTTTTCTTTCTGATGCCCGGGATGGCTTCAAACTCGTGATTCTCCTCATTAAAGCCTCGTGCATGCACGTGCCACTAATTTTCTTAGAACTGGAAAATACACTTATATTTTCACTAACCTTGAACTGAAACTTAGAATTTCCTTAATTATAAATGGAGGCAGCTATACACAGCAGTATGATTATCTATGACTTTGTCATCAAGTAAGTCATTTTTCCCCAAATCATATAGGTGTTAAACACCTATCTGTTTATTCCCACCACTACTTTAAAACTAACAATTAAACTGGATGGTGCTAATGAGTTAAAGCTACATTTTCATGGAATGCATACAAAGAAGGTTCTCTTGACTTACGGATAAGTTGAGGCACAAAAATACTTGTCTGTTTTTGTAGGTCCTGGGGCTAAAACTCAGGACCTGAGTACTGTCCCTGAGCTTCTCTGTAGTCAAGACTAGCACTCTGTCACTTGAACCACAGAGTCACTTCTGGCTTTTTCTATTTATGTGGTACTGAGAAATTGAACTTAGGGCTTGCATGTTAGGCAAGTACTCAACCACTAAGCCACATTCCCAGCTCCCCAAATAGTTTCAAGATCAATGTCTTGGCAAATGAAACTCAGCTGATTACACCAACAGCCTGTGGGGGTTAAGATCTTCTCTCTTAGAACTGGGACTACTGCCAACCCATTGGCCAGGAAAGAACTTAAACACATTGATTTATCTGAAAAGACTCTAACTCCTCTACAAAATGCATCCCCAAATGATAGTTCTCCGTGGTCTTAATCTTACTAACACAGTGCCACCATATCAGAGCCTTGAACTCTATTCCTAGTTCTGCTATGGGAGAAACAGGCACCAGAGAAAAGAAATAAAGGTATGTCTTGCTTGGAAAAGAGTGAAATCAGCTGGCATGGGGTTTGTTTGAAAATTGTTTATACATGTGAAATATCTGGGTAGTGAGAGTTCCTTTTTTAATTCCATCTCTCAAAGGGACCCAAACAAGGCAGAAGCAGATGTGTTCCCGAAACCTTACTAATTTAAAACGTTCAAGTTTTTTTTTTTTTAATTGGACCTTCACATATAAAACACAATTCCCTCCCTATAGCAAACTGTGGGTTAGAAACAGGTGAACTGGCCCATCCAACATCTCACAGCTAGTCATGGACCAAAACCAGAGCCAACCCTAGATCCACCTGTTTTTTTTTTTGTTGTTGTTATTGTTGTTTGTTTTTAACTCCGGAACCAGATTTGCCACCTTCTACAGATTTCTTCTTAAATCTGATGCTCAGGAAGCAAGCAACTATCATTCACAACCTTTCCTCTAATAAGACAAAAGGAAGACATTAAGAAAGAAAATTCTTCCCAACAAACTTTCACAACTACATTACATCTGCACTACCAGCTAAAAAGCCCTTCCCCTGTCTACCGGTGCTTGGGTTAAGGATTCTCACATTGATAAGATATCCGGGAAGATTTACTCCTCGAACTTGCAAATCCGCAGGAAAGCAGCCAAGAAAAGATTAGGCCCTAAGTCATCTTTCTCTATTTAGAAACAATGGCAGGATCGTGCCATGGGCCAAGATCTCCACGCACAAACTGCCTGGGAAGAGGATGGACGTCAGAGAGCAACAGCAATGACCAATCCTGGTGGCAGGGCTCAGCACCCGCCGCTGTACGTGAGGGGGTGGGGAGTGGGGAGGGGGCGGGAGGAGTGGAGAACGAAACCCGTGCAAGAAACAGCCCTCGCCGCTTGTGATCAAGCGTGCATGATCACCAATTCTCCCACCAATCGTAGAGAACTTGAATTTTCCTACACGGCAACAGTTCCCCCCTCCCCCCTCCCCCCCAACCGAAGCACTGCGACGAGACGGGGGAGGGAGGGAAGGGTAACTGGCAAGATAGACGGCGTGAGCGCTTGAGACCCGTTACCGCTGTGAAACACCTGTCTGCCTCAGGCAAACCACAACCCCGTGCCTCAGTTTCCCCACCACACATACTCGCTGTCAGGACTAAATGAGGCTGCGAGGAAAGGCCACACAGAGGAACCGCTCCGTGCGGCGGAGGGTTCCGGGTGTTCCGGGCCTCGCTCCCGGTCGGCTCCGTTCGGAACCCCCGGTCCTACCCACCTTGTTGTTGTACTCCTCCACGAAGCTGCCCAGCGCCAGGCGAAAGCGTTTGTCGGGACGCACACTCCAGTTCATGGCGTAGACGGTCCAGGGCGCTTCATACTTGTAAATCTCCTTCCGTTTGCCGTGCAGAGACATGGTGGCAGCTGGGCCGCAGAGCTGGAGAAAGCTGCAGCGGGCTGGGCGCGAATCAGGCGGGGAGCCGGGCCTAGGACCAAGGAGTCCGCGGGGAGGAGGGGTGGGTGGGGGCGGGCAAGAACGGCCTAGCCCGCAAGTGGGGCCTCAGCAACAAACGACGTTCTCGGGGCCCGACCCCCAGTTTCAAACCAGCTTGGGCACCGACAACAACTACCTTCCGTTTGGAATGCCGCCCCGCCCTCCTGGAACGGAAGCCACGAGACCCCTGCAGCAACGCCGGCCGTTGGCTGCTGGATACGTCCTTTGGAAGCTGTTCCTGTCGCTCATTGGCTATTGAGGCCATAGCAACCCAGATCTCTTCATTATTGGTCTACATGTTTGTCATTCTAACTACTCGTCCCGCCTAACTCTTGGAGGCAGGCGCTTTCGGAGGTCCGAAAGGTCATTGGCTAGCTAAGATGTCAATCAGACAGATAACGGCGCAGTGCGGGTGAATGGGGGCGTGGGTGGCTGCTGGCAGCCAAGTTCTAGGCCAAGTCTGTCTGAAGAGTCAAGCGTCTTATGTGACCTGTACTTTTTTTTTTCTCTTTGCTACAGCTATTTTGAGCGGCCTCTCCAAGCTGCTGGGTAGAATTTTAAATAAATAGATAAATTCTTCCTCGCTAGTCCCGGGCTAGCCAAGGCTATAGTCCTGTAAGACTGTCTCAAAATAACAACAAAAACAAAACAACTTATTTTTTTTTTAAATCTGCCTTCATGGAGAACCTATTGCATTTGCTACTCTAAGCCCAATGGCCCAGGAAATCCCTCCTCCCACATCCATCCTCCCATCTCATGGCCACTTTTCATCAGGATTGCTGCTCTGCCAGAGCCACAAGGACAAACAGGCCCCAGAGGCGCAGGTGTGCTGCTGGCTGGGGCAGCTGTATTCAGGACGTCCAGTACTGTCCTGCAGATTCTAGAAAATGCTCCAGAATTCTAGGGTTGATAGTTAGTGGATAGCAACAAGAACAGCTTGGCTTTTGGTCAGTTCTTATCCTGTTCCTCCCTGCTACTGGGGATCCCAAAACAAATATGAAGCCAACCCTGAATGACTCTGTGCTGGAAATTTGAAAATGGAGGAAAGTCTGTGTTTAAGGTAAAATTGTTATAAATGCTTCCTAATCCTTTGCTTTCAATAAAATCGAGGGCTTGTATTATTGAATAAAAAATTTTAGTGAAATGGTTCTAACAAAAAATGTTTCCTCTGCACTTGTTTTTATTTTATTTTTAATTTATTATTATTATTATTATTACCAGTCCTAGGGCTTGAACTCAGGGCCTGGGCACACTATCATTGGGCTTTCTCAAGGCCAGCACTCTACCACTTGAGCCAAAGCACCACTTCCAGCTTTTTCTGTATGTGTGGTACCAAGGAATTGAACTCAGGACGTCATGCATGCTAGGCAAGAACTCTACCACTAGGCCATGCTCCTGGCCCTGCACTTGTTTTTAAAAATGGCAAAAAAAATAGGTTCAAAACTAATTATCTTAATATGATAAAATAATATTTATTCACAGATATAATAATTAATTTGGGGTAAATCCTTTTTGTATTTTTTATTAAGGATTTAATATAACAGAGTTAGAGAGAAATAGAAAGGGAGGAAGGAAGAGAAAGATTTCCTACTCATCTAGGAAATATGACGCTGAATCTCATTTCCTTTTAAGAGAAGTCATTCTCTCATGTGTGTGCATGTGTGTATGTTAATTGAAGTATAATTTTCACACGAAGTCCACATTTTTCACAAACAATACATACGTAACCAGTACCCCATCAGGAAACAGAACACCTACAAGTCCCCCTCTTGCTCTGGAAAGTTCTTTCTCTGCTACTGATGCCACATCTCTAACTGGAAGATAATAAAACTGACCCCTTGGAGTCACTGCAGTCAGGATGGTGGCTCACGGGTCTTGTGTGATTGTCAAGTTTTCTCATAAATCCCTTTGGCCACCAAACCATTATCTCTGTTTTTCCTCACCCTGGCCTGCTTTGTATCTGGCTGGGTATGATACAGGGGGCAGCCATACCCGGATTTTAGCAAGAGAGGCTTGGAGAAGGTCACAGCATACTCATGGACCCAACAATCATCAGAAAAGTTTCATACCCAGTCCAGTGTGCAACACTCCACTGCCTTCAAAGTACCCAGAAATTGTTATGGAACCTCTGCAGGAGAAGGGGCTGAGGGCCAGAGCTGCATCATCCTTGTCCACCATGGGCAAGTTGTGGTGGGTAGAGAAAGAGCTAGCCAACCCTGGGACCTCATGCTGGGTCTCGAGGCAGTGGACAGCTCAGAGCTGTCCACATAGGCCCCCTCCCCTGTGCAACTCTCACAAGGAAGATAGAAAACCTCCCCTTTCTTCGTCCTCAGCTCTCTGACTCTCAGCTAGACTTGTTGTCTACAAGGAACCCAGAAAAGGCTGGGCGAGGTCCTGTGCTTTGTCACCTGAGCTACTCTGGGTCACCTGGCTGTGTCATTAATCTGGAAAAAAAAATGTTTTTTAGACACCCATTTTAGAAGCTGCCTCTCTCAATATTATTAACTTCTAATGGCTTTTTATCTTGGGGTCCAGTGGCCCTAACTCCTTGTGAAGCCAGGATCTGAGCCATGTCTCTGAAACTCCAGCTGCTTGGGAACAGAACCAAGATGTTCAGGGAGGGAAGGAAAGCGGGGGCCATAGATGAATCCTTGTACTTCTGGGGAACACAAAGGTGAGGCCAGGGGTGACAGGATCCCCTCAGACTGCTCCTGATCTGAGGATGGTGTCAGAGTTTTGTCCATTGCCATAGCCGGATGAGGTGTCCCAAGGGAGGAATTTCTGTGCTTCAGCCTACATTTGTCCAAGTCACCATAGTTTTCAGTCTGGGAGAGGCAAGAAGAAGGAGGTACAATTGTGTGGAGAGTCCCCAAGCCAGGTTGTTAAACTACCCAAATCTCAGGGAAGGGAACAGCCAAGATCTCTGCTTACTCTTCCCACACCTCAAGGCCTGTTACTCTTCATCCAGTGGTGAGATGTGGCATGACAATCAGGACTCTGCCACCAGGTTTCCCTAGCAGCCTGACTCAAATCATGAAGGAGAACAGCAGAAGCAAAATAGCCACATTGGGACTAAATTACAGCATGGGAGTAAAGCAGTTGCCCTGAGCACACTCTCACCTCTCACCTTTATAGGAGGCAGATGGCCTGGGGGCCGCCCGGGCCCTGGACTCTGAATTGCAGAGGCTTTAGGAAACAAGACCAAGTCATTGGAGGCAGGGGCTTCCAGGACATAGCTGGTGTGGCCCTTGGGCAAGGGCTGCTGAAGCAGCTGCAGGATGCGGCTGAGATCTGAGGACATGCGGGACTCCAGCCTGCCAGACAGAACCTCGTGGTCAGGGTCAGGGTTCTAAAAGCAGCTCAGGTTCTGAGGGCAGCTCTCAATTGTGCTCCTTAGCACATGCACAACTCTGATGACAGGGACCAGGCATGAGTCATTGACATTGATATGCTAATTATGCCAATTTCATGAAATAGCAAACTGAAGCTCAGAGCTGTTAAGGTGCTTGCCCATGCCCCAGCTGGTGAGTTAGAGCCATAATTCAAGCCTTGGACCAGACTGCTCCACAACCCCTCATTCTGTCTGCACAGTCCTGCCATCTACTGGCCACACACCCCTTTCCAAAGCTCCGTGAATGTTGTTTCTGCATATGGATGTGTCCCTTCCCCAAGAAGCTTCCTTGGTCCTAGCTACTCAGGAGGCTGAGATCTGAGGATCACGATTTGAAGCTAGCCCAGGCAGGAAAGTCTGTGAAATTCTTCAATTAATCACAAAAAGCCAGAAGTGAAGCTGTGGCTCAGTGCCCAGGCCTAGAGTTCAAGCCCCAGGACTAGGGCGAAGGAGGAGGGAACTTCTTGACACTTTTTTGAACTTTCTGGGGGGAAGCATTCCAAGGAATTCTGATTATTGACATATAGAAGGAAGGGACACCGATACTAAATGATCTTGCCCTTCAAATACCCACTCAGCACCCAGGGGTGCCCCTAAACTAGCAAGAGGGGCACCCACATCTAGCCTCCTGCTAGCTTGGTCCTTTGCAGCTGCACCAGCATTTCAGGGGGAGGGAGGAGTTGCCCACCTGTTCATCTGAGCCTGGAGCTGCTCTATTCTGGAGCCTAGTTCCCTAGGCCAGCAGTCTGGGTCCCGCTGCAAAGTTGGAGGGCTTGAGGGTATTTGTTGCAGCAACTCAGGCCAGAGGCCAGATGCATCTGAAATGCTCAAGGAAGGATCTGCACCTGCAGAGGGAAGGGCACACCCCTGCTCTAGGTAGCTGGGTCCACAGCCTGTGATCTCTCCCTACCTGCCTTGGGAATACAGTGTGGACAGTGGCTCACCTTATCTGGGTCCCCTGGAGCACAAGGTCCTAACCCTGTGATGATCTGGCTTTTTAAGAACCAGAAATATTATAGCCCTGTTTCAGAAGTTGGGGCTCCATCTTTAAGAGGAAGTTTGAGGGGCTAGAATGTTCTAACCATGGATTCATTGCCCAGAGTTTTGAAACCTGAGGGATTTCAGGTGCTTTGGTATGGCCATACCCATCCCTGAGGGTAGTGCTTGAGAACCCGGAAGTCATCCCTTTCTGGCTCAGAAGACATAGACCATTAGGTTTGGGAGACTGGAACAGAAGGGGGACAATGGCCTGGATTCTCCCCAACCATGAGGGGCTGGAAAGGTCTCTCAGCATGGAAGGCAATATGAAAAGAACTCAGAGGGACAGGAGCTCTGGGTAGGGGTTAGCTGTACTCACCTGACTGAGTGCCATTGAGGAAGAAGCCTTGATGGTCTTGATTTCCTGAGACCTGTCGGGGTGATGACTGGAGACCCCCATCTGCCTTGTGGGGAACAAGAGCAGTAACAAGGACCAAAGCTGGGACAGGGCCTCTCTTTTCCTCCCTATCCCCACTCCTGCCCTGTGGCCCTTGTGACAACAAGTGATGATAGGTAGCTGGCCACATCAATGAAATTCTAGGCAATTTCCTGCATGTTGTCCCCTCAAGGGAGGGGAGGTCTGGCAATGGAAGAGGTTTAGAAATAAAGACCTTGCACTGCGTGACTGTGTGGAGACCCCTACCAAGGTCTTAGGAGAGGTATTGTGAGTGGCAAGGCTTATGGGTAAAATGACAGAAGAGCTGCCCTTCCAGCACCTTCTTTCTCAAATGTTCTAGTGCTGGGCCAGAGGGAGGTTTCCTCTGGGGATACTGGGTCTGAAATTTCCAATCTACTTCTGTGACCCTGGGCACCACAGAGCACCTTAGGTTGCAATTGACCCAGGCCACAGAGACCATATTCTTCCTTCCCTGATGTACAACCACAAGGACCGTGGCTCATCTGATGTTTCCCTGGAGCTAAATCAACAAAGTAGAGTGCTTACTGGATATCTCCTATGCAGGTCAGGTGGAGAGGAGAGAGCAGAAGAGGGGACAGTGTGGGAAGGGTCATCACACAAGGAAATCTACTCTCCAGAAGCTGGTCATCAGAGTTTTCATTATGAGGACAAGGGGAAGAGGCAACAAGGGAAGGAAGTATCAAGCTCAGTGCCCAGCTTTAGTCACTCTACTCCTGACAGCTATCCTTTTCCTTCTCTCCATTAGCCGACTGTAGACTCTTACAGTCCCTCTGGACATCCTAGGAGCTCCTGCCCTAGTCCTTGGCAAGCTGGAGCTATGCAGAAGTTGGGTATCTCTTGTATACTCTCTTGAGTCCTTTGTTTATTTAAGTGAGTGCCTTTTTATTTCTTCCAAGTTGGTATAATTCTCTCCACTGAGTGATAAGCTTGAAATGCCATGAATCTTCATCATGCCAGACAGTCTCCATTTCAGCTTGGTGCAAGGTGATAGAAAAGTTTGAGCTTTGGAATTGGATGGCCTTGAACTCATATTTGGGTGCTGACATTTACTAGCTGTATGGCTTTGGCCAGTCTGGTACATGGCCAATCTGGTACATTTGACCTCATCTGGTGCATGGGGATAGTCAGACAATATGCAAGGACAAAACTAAGGAAAACAATGTAAATATGTTTGGTAGGCAGCACAAAGTCACTGCTCAATAAATGGAAGCCATTACCATAGCAGGGTTATGTTGACCATGGTAGGCACAGAAATCATGACAAAGGATGTGGGATGGGTTGAAAGGAAGGGCAGGCCAGGCATGGCGGCTCACGCCTGTAATCCTAGCTACTCAGGAGGCTGAGATCTGAGAATGGCTGTTCGAAGCCAGCCTGGGCACTAAAGAATGTGAGACTCTTATCTCCAATTAACCACTAGAAAACCAGAAGTGGGGTTGTAGCTCAAGGGGTAGGGTGGTAGCCTTGAGCTGAAGAGCTCAGGGACAACGCCCAGGCCCAGATTTCAAGCCCAGAAAAAACAACAACAACAACAAAAAGGAAGGGTAGTAGTCAAATGAGTCCTTAGGCTAAGCGGGCCAAGTCCTTAGCTGGCTGCCCAAGTCTTACCCATCGCAAGCAGTCTAGAGCTTTGCCCCCACCCCAGTCCACAGGCCCAGACTCACGTCCCGCAGGTTGAAGGTGACCTCTAGCTTACTCCAGAAGCTGTCTGCAAAGGCAGGGTACATATCCAGCACCTCTAGCAGGTCTTCCCGCTGGATCTTGTGCAGGTCACAGTAGGTCAAGGCTCTCACATCAGCACTGGACTTGCCTGGCCGGGCATGAAGGCTAACAGGCTCTCCAAAGATGTCATTCTTGCCTGCCAATCAGAGCAGAGCTGGTCCTACCAGGTTCCCTTATAGGGGACCATTACATTTCCCCTATCTCACTGATCTTGTTGGGTCAGGGACCAGGGGCTAGGATTAGGGTCTGGAGACAGAGCTAGATGTTCTGGTTGCCAAGGGGAAGACAAAGAGGAGATGCCCTTCCCCTGTCCACTGAGCTCCACAGGTATCTCCACAGAGCCATTTCTGTCTTGAATATGTGGGTTTTCTCACTGCCTCCATATTTCTTAGAGTCCCCCTCCACCAGAATCTCCCCATTCTGTCCACACTGCTCAGCACTGCTACCCCCATGGCTGTGGTCAGTGAGGGACTCTAATGGCTCCTGCTCAACCTCTTCCTGCATTTCTTGACCTGCTGGGGATATGGAGGAGGGTATAGGGAACCCAGATCAGGCCCCATGTGTCTGTTTTCCTGCTCCCAGGAAATCACTGCCTGTGTCTGGCTCCCATATCTTCATCTCTGCCTTGCTTGCTCCACTGGGCCAAGAGTTGATGCTCAAGAAAGTGCATGAGGCATTGGTTCAACTCCTAGCATGGCAAGAGAAAAGGGAGGAGATAGAAAAGCAAATGCTCTGAAAAACAAGACTCTAGAACAGGCTAACACAAGGCACTGGGAGGGATGGAGGCCAGCAAGTGGACAGGGGGTGGACATTCAGGGTAGGTGGCAAGGGTGTTGAGTGTCCTTGGTATTAAGCACTGGTCACAGGATATAAACATGAACAAGAGGCTGTCTCTTCCACAAGGAGCCCCTCAACTGCACCTGTCCCAGAAGACAGGCACATAAGTGGCCAAGAAGTTTATACAATGATCCATAAGGCCTCAGAACAGGGGAGAACCAAGAAGTTGTAGGGCCGTGCCCAGAAAGTCTGACCCACTCAACCTGATATCACCACACAAAGTGCTAGTAGTTGAGCACACACACAGGGATGGATGGAGGACAGACACATTCTCCAAAAGGAAAAGAAGCAAAGGGCATCTGCAGAGGATGTTAGAGAGAGGACTGGCCACAGTCACACGGGAAATGCTGAAGCTTGAAATCTGGGCATCGTGATAATGTGCTAGTCTTCCAGGGGGTGGATGAAGGATTAGGATCTAAATGTCTACTTCCACGCAGGCCAAGATGAGAGAATTTCATGTCTCTAACTGAAACTTAAACCGGACTAACTTCTTAATTATTAATCATGATTATCCCTCCTATGTGGGTACTATTTGTAAGATAGTCTAGGCGTGAGGGACGCTCTCAGAGAGAAATTGGTAAGATCTTTGAACCTAGCTTGGAGAAATGACTGTGGTTTGCCAGACAGGTGCAGGGTGGGCATTGGAAACAGACCAGCAGCATGTAAAAGGAAAGGGAGGGTGGGACAGAGATGATGCATTTAGAAAATGAGTAGGTGTATGGCTGGAGTACAAAGTTCCCGAGAGAAGGTTGCAGGACTCGGAGTAGCTGTATTAGCTAGAGTGGACATCCATACACAAATGTTAACATTTGTGCACTGCCCATGAGGAGGCATCAAAGGACTTTGAACAGGACAGGAGTGTATGCAGATGGGTAATGTGTATCTCAGGTTATTGGTGAAAGGTATTGTAATGGGGTAGAAGAAATAGAAGGCCTTGGGAAAAGAACTCCTGACATCAACCAAGCAAGAAAGAATATGGATCAGATCCAGGGAAGGGTAAAGATACTGGTATGAAAGAAGTGTTAACAAGAGTGCTTTTGGCTGACTGGATAGTGGGTGGAGGACAAGAACGGAGGACAGTCCCCTGATTGACTTTATGCCAGGTGATAGGTAAATGGTTCACAGCTTTTAAAGGGAAGCAATGTTTTCAGATTGGGAGAGGTTGAGTTTGGTTTGCTTCTGTAATATCAAGGTGGAAATACCAGTCAAGGAAGGAATGGAATATTTTTCTTTTTTTTCTATTCCCTTCTCTTTCCTTTCTTTGCCCTTCAATCCCCTTTCTTTCTTCTCTTTGTTTTTATTTTTTGTAGTACTGAAATTTGAACTCAGGATGTTCTACTTGATTCATTCCCACACCATTGGAATGACGTCTAAGGAGTGGTTAATGCTGGATTAGAACTCTGGGGCTCCATCCTTGTGGCACAGGTGGAGGAAGCTCAGTACCTGAGCACGAGGAACTGGTAGATGACTGGCACTAGGTTACCAGCAGCTGAGAGTAGACCAGAGGGATTGGAGGAGAACTAGGTCTTGAGATAGGAGACTGAGGGTCAAGCTAAAGTCACAGGAAAAGAAGAATGGGGGAAAGAGTGGGTGGGGGAAGGATGGGTGAGAATGTTGAAAGGGGCTACATTGACCAACATATATTGTGTGCTGTTAAATGGCAACTCCTTTGTACAGCTACTTTGAGGTAATAATTTTTAAAAACCCATGAAACTATAGTCACAGAGAATGCAAGGAAGAGATAAGGATCGAAGAGAGGATCCTGTGCTCCCAGAGAAGAAAAGTGACTTTCCCAAGTTACTTTGCAGGTCACTAGCAAAGGATGTTCAAGAGGAAAGTACTTCCCTCTGTGCGGTGCTGATAGCCTTCTTTCGAAGCATCCAGCTACTCCTGCAGCTGCACAGGGTGAAGCTCTCTACCCAAGACAGACCCTTGGCTTGTCACCCTGACTTCTCCAAGGGCCAAAGAAGGTAGGAAGACATCTGCCTGGATTCCTGAGTCCGACGCTGGAAATCCTCTTTCGCCCACTAACAAACGTGGCCTCAACTTCCCTATCAGGAAAACGAGATCTATAATAGGATCATGTTACGGATTCGGTGCGCTGGCTCTAAAGCCCTGCAAAACACATACTCCTCTCTCTGTACATGACTAGTCAGTAGCACGTGCCGCCATCCTCACTAAGGAGAAGATGACATCTCCAGCCTTAAATCTACTCCAGCACCAAGCCTACCTACCTAGAATGGCCACGACCACGTCGTCGCGCAGGATCTCGATGGAGCCCCGGGAGATAAAGTAGAGGGTGGAAAGCACGTCGCCCAGGTGCACCAGGGTGTCCCCGGGCGGCGCATGCGCGGTCTTGAACTTGACTGCGAGCGCGCGCAAGCAGCCCTTGCTGGCGCCGCGGAAGGCGGGGCAGTGCTGCAGCAGCGCGCGGTGCAGGTGCAGGCAGATGTCGGCCTGAAGACACTCGGGGAAGCCCTTCAGCACCTGAGGGGAGCGGGGGAGACCATGAGTCCAGCAGGGTATGATCTAGGCGGGGTATGTGGCTGCTCCGTACCTGCAGGGTATCCTCCCCCCCACCTTCCTGGATTGTCAACCCTCCCCCCCTCCCACACACACATGCAGTGTAGGGCTCACCGCATTCATGTCGATGCCATTGGTGTAAGACCAGGCATGCTGGAAGTATTCTTCGAGGCGCTGGCGCAGCGGGTTGGGGATCTGGTGGAAGCGGATGAATTCCTTGACGCGCAGCATCTGCGTGTGGTAGCGGGCGGTGCCAGAGTACAGGCGCTGGATGATGGCAGACACATTGCCGAAGATGCTGGCATACATGAGGGCTGGGGGCGGAGCATGCGGGCAGTGAGCTGCGCAAGGCTCCAGGCCTCCCCTGTCCTTAGCAGCCCCCTGGGAAGGGACCTCTCTGTCCAGAGCCAATCAGAGAGGCCCAGCTCAATGCCTCTCTGCTCCTATGCCTCTTGACATCTTCCCAGGCCCAGAGTCCAAATCCTTCTAGGAAAGAACTAGGACAATTCCAGTTTTTAAGTTCCAGATTTATTATTGCTTTCCTCTTGTGAAAATCTAATGCAAGGGAAAACTGGTTTCTTGTTTGTACCCCACTTTTTTTTTTCTTTTTGTTGTTGTTGTTTTGCTTTTCTGGGCTTTCACATCTTTAAATACTCTGAACATGACAACTTCTGTGTAAAATTCCACAGTGCCTCTGAGATTCTGAAACCAGGTGTCATGGGAAGCGGGCTGCTCTACAGGAGCTGAGAGCAGCACAGCCTGGCAACCAGCAGCTGGGATCGGGGACTTCCTAGCTGTGGGTCACTTGGCAAGGTAGCACCTTTGGTTCCTGCTCTGGAAACTGGGCTCCCAAGAGCATGAACTGTGGGCTTTTGTTTAAAGGAGTATCTGGCAGAGCCAAGCTTCATGCCTGTGCTAAGAGCCTAGCTTTAATTCTGTCCCCATTTCAAAATTATCCTTGTTAGTCTTGTAAGTATGTCAGTTCTGGGGCTTGTTAGTATGTCACTTCAGTTCTGAGGCTTGAACTCAGAGACTGGGTGTTACCCCTCAGCTTTTTTGCTCAAGGCTAGTGCTCTAGCATTGGAGCCACAGCTCACTTCTGGCTTTTTGGTGATTCCTTGGAGATAAGAGTCTCAAGGATTTTATTGCTGGCTTTGAACATTGATCTTCAGGTTCCTGCCCACAGAATAGCCAGGATTACAGGAGTAAAAACTACTAGCACCTAGCAAAATTCTTAATTATTTTTTTTAATCCAGACCAGGCAGGAAAGTGTGAGAGTCTTTTTTTCTTTTCCTTTTGGTTGGTCACATGGCTTGAATTCTGGGCCTGGGCCCAGTCCCTGAGCTCTTCCACTCAAGGCTAGCACTCTGTCATTTGAGCCACAGTGCCATTCCCAGTTTTCTGGTAGTAAATTGGAGATAAGAGTCTCATGGACTTTAGTGCCTGGGCTGGCATTGAACTGCAGTCCTCAGATCTCAGCTTCCTCAGTAGCTAAGACTACAGGTATGAGCCACTCTGCCTAGCTACATTCTTAATTTTTTAAACAATAACTTCATATTTCCAATTTTCCCTGGGCCCTGCCAATGATAGTCCTGATACTTGATCTACAATAAGCACTGTATGGCTATTAAAGTCTGTGTGTAATTGGTATACACATATGCCTTGCATGCACTGTTAACTGTATCTATGTCCATACTCAAACTAGAATTCCATGGCTAAGACCCATAGTACACATGAGGTTGCACTCACAGCCAATGAGCATGACGCAGATGGAGAAGACCTTCTCAGAATTGGTGTTGGGTGACACATTGCCAAAGCCCACACTGGTAAGACTGCTGAAGGTGAAGTAGAGGGCGGTGACATACTTGTCCTGTACCGAGGGGCCTGAGGCTGGGTCACTGCCATTATAATGCTTGCCAAGCTGTGCTCCCAGGCTGTCTAGCCAGCCAATCTTGGGCTCCAGGTAGGGCCTCTCCACATTGCCAATGGCGTACCAGATGCAGGCCAGCCAGTGAGCGATGAGTGCAAAGGTGCACATAAGCAGGAAGAGCACCGCTGCCCCGTACTCAGAGTAGCGGTCCAGCTTCCGAGCCACACGCACCAGCCGCAGCAGCCTTGCTGTCTTCAGTAACCCAATCAAGGTGGTGGTCTGGGAGAGCAAGGAAAGATCCACAGGGCTGAGGGGGAGCTCTTGTAGGGGTACACTCAGACCCACCCCTATTTGCTCACTTCCAGGAACAAACATTATAGGAAGTGTCAGGAACTTGGCTATGAAACATAATGGAGACTTAAGAGGCTCTCAGCCTAAAGCACAGAACTGTGTTCTGGTTGTTAAAAGAAAAAGCAAGAAGATAGGAGAGGTCAAACATGTGGGAAGACAAGGGAAGCTTCCTAGAGGAGGTGACACACGAGTAAGCTTTTGAGGATGAAGTTAGATCTCCACGGAGACTAGAGAGGAAGAGGAAGGGGCACTTTCCTGATACAGGGCAGCATGGGCAGAGGCACGGAGAGGTGCCAAGGGGCGGGATGGTACAGCATTGAGAGATGCTTAGCTTGGGGCATGGCTCACGTGGTAAAATTCCATCTGGCTGCTCTGACTGCTGAAGGACACTGCTGGAGGGCACAGAGGTTGAAACAGAAATGGGGAAAAAGATCCCTCACTGCAACAGGGGCAGTAGGGGCTGAGAGGAAAGGAGAGGACTTCCTCTTTTTAACCCCAGGGTGAGTGGTTTAGAAGGCATGAGGAGACAGCTTGTAGGGAGCGGGGACTATAGGTATGCCCAATGCAGAGAGGGTAGGATTGTGGGGGCAGAGAAGATGCTGCTAGCAAGCTGCTCTTCTCACTGGGGCTTGCTCAGAGGGAGGGGCAGTGGGTGGTGGGCCTGGTGGGCCTGGAGGCACAACCTTAGCTAGTTTTTCTCCAAGGCATCTCTAAGACATTTCTCTAAGACATCTGAGCTTCTCCGACCCTCACTTTTTTTTTTTTAACCTTTATCTACTTCAGAAAAGGTGTGCAGTGCCAAGATCTCTCTGTACCAGGGCTGTAAGACAGGGAGACCTTGGGGCTGGGACACAGGGTCAGCTTGTACCACTGGCATGAGTGGGGTTTGCTTACCTCATCAGAGCCAGTGCGGAAGATAAGCAAGTCAAAGGGGATGGCAGCCACCATGTCAATAAGGAACCAGCCCTTGAAATAGTGGACGGCAATGCGTCGAGGATGGCTGACCACCTCGTCGTTGGTGTTGACATAGGTGGTGCGGAAGTTGATGACAATATCCACAACAAACATGATGTCCACGATGAGATCCACCACAGTGAGTGGACTGCAGGTATAGCCACAGGCACCTCGCTGTGACTCATCCTGGCCACTGAGTAGGAAGGCAGCCGAGTAGGGGGTGAAGACAGCGGTGTAGATGACCAGCAGCAGGATGAGCCAGTCCCACACCGCCTTGAAGGGGCTATAGTGCAAGATGGTCCCACGGTGGATGCGTGGTGCCTGCAGCTTGTACTCTGGCAGCACATCTGCACCCAGAGACAGGACCTGGAATGGGGATCATGGGAAGTCAATCGTGATAGACGCTGCTGGTGAAACAAAAGGCCCAGGAAGGGAGCAATGGGAGAGGGCGGGTGACTGGGTATGCGAAGAGCAGA
This sequence comes from Megascapheus bottae, assembly GCF_031878675.1. Taxonomy (NCBI): domain Eukaryota; kingdom Metazoa; phylum Chordata; class Mammalia; order Rodentia; family Geomyidae; genus Megascapheus; species Megascapheus bottae. The sequence goes on from NC_143525.1 coordinate 16,336,568, forward strand.
GGGGACAATGGAAAGGCATATGAGGAGATACGTTCCTAGCGAGACAGATGTGTTGGAAGAAGAGCAGACAGATGTTACACATAGGAGAAGGCAGTTCTGTTCCATGGTGACCCCAAGTTTGAAGTTCCTCAGCTCCCTCCAAAACAGATCATCGTAGGGTGGGTAGAGTCAGGCCCAGAGCATCTGTGGAGCATGAAGTGCTTGGATGGAGGAAGTAAGTTTGCTCAGCCCTTCTTCTTTGGTGAGCTTGAGAGGCTGCTAGAGTCCAGAGTTCGTGATAGGAACAGGCCAGATTAGGACAGATTCTTCATTGCTGAGGGCTGGGAGCCCTGGACAAGAGAGGGGCCACCTCTCAGAGCCTCCCATGGAAAGAGCCAATTTTTTGGGGGGGGGGAGGTAGGAGTAGCCAAACTGGGCCCTTGATAGGTCTTGTCACCAGGGCCCCCCAGCTATGTCACACAAGAATTATTACTTTGGACAGTGCACTGCTATCTCATGTCTGTAAATCCTACCTACTCAGGAGGCTGAGATAGGAAGATTACAATTCAAAGGCCAGTAAAAATCCTTGAGAGTCTTATCTCTAATCAACCACCAAAAAGCCATAACTAGGGCTATGGTTCAAGTAGTTGAGTGCCAGCCTTGAGAAGAAAATCTAAGGGACAGTGTGGAGGCCCTGAGTTCAAACCCTGGTACTGGCCCATGCAGACAACCTCTCTTCACCCCGCCTCACATACACACACAATTATTATTTTGGATAAAGCTCTTCCCTTTTGCCCTAGAACTCAGCCCAATATTATCGCCCGAGTTCTGCTCGGTTGTCCAACATGAGAATTAAGACAGACATAGTTCTAAAGCCAGACCTTCTAGGTTGACTTTCAAGTACATTTGCCATACTTGTATCTTCAGGCAGTTTTGTAACCTCTTGTACCTTACTCCTCCCATCTACAAAATGGGATAACAAAGGACAAAAAAACTGCATGGGATTGTTGTAAGTAAATAAGATGCATCTATTTGCGTCTACACAGTGTATGCTGTTTTATACACGGGTTTCATGTATGTTTCACACATTTGCTTCTAGGCAGTACATACTGTCATTCCTTCTCATCCTCCTGTTCCCTTCATCCTACTTCAGACACTCCAGCAAAGACAGAGCCTGACTCCCCTCTCCCTCCCCAGATGGTAGTGGTTTAAGCAAATCTGTAATGTTAGGGTTTGACTTTACAGACCAGATCATAGGAGGGAACGAGGGAATGAGGGAAGGAAGGAAGGAAGGAAGGAAGGAAGGAAGGAAGGAAGGAAGGAAGGAAGGAAGCAAGCTGGCCGGCTACTAGAGGAGACCTGATCTGACATCTAAAACCCCATGTGGGAGACAGCATCTTCCTGCTCGTCTTTCGGGCTTCATTCATACTTTATTTCCACAGGAAGCCCCCTCTCATCTCCAGGATGACAGGCGGTCATTTTGCCTCTAGATAGCAACCCTAACCAAATGGTTGCTCTCCAGTAGACAAGAAGCTCTGCGTCTGCAATCGCTTGCCCTGCACACAGTCCATGTGAGCATCCAAGTCAGGGTTGTTGAGCAAGCCCTGGCAGCTTGGTCACTGATGCAAAGTGGCAGCTTCCACTGCCACACCCAGGGCAGCTGAACTTATCCCATTCTGCCAGGCTGTTCCCCAACTCTGCCTATTTGGGAGTGAGAGGGAGGCATCAGGAATGGGGGAAGGTCTAAGTCTGTTGAGAGAAAAATGTAAAACTCTTCAGGACTCCAGAATGGGCGTGCTGTTCTTACCACACTGACTTCCTTAGTCTACTACTGCCTCTGAAGCAATATGGTGGTCCTTTCACGGCAAAGCCCACCCTAGCCAAAGTCATCTAGAGTTCCAGAGTGAGACAGATAGTAACCCTCTGGGCCCTTCGAACTCTGTTGAGGTCCATGTGACTTCTCTGTTAGAACAGTCTCTCCTCTCCTGCCTCAGGCACCTCTCCCTACTTAGAGTCCATATAGGTAGGCCAAGAGAAACCAGGAGAATGAGCATGAAAAAGGTCAGGCACCGTGGCATAGACATGCTTACCCACTTTCACAGACGTTTCCCAATCTATAGTTCCCCATCACGATGCTGCCCCTAGCAGCACTAATATTGGAAGCCCCTATGTGAACAGCTAGAGGGCCTTCCTGGCATTAGGTCACTGGGCCAGGCTGTGTGACTTCAGACAACCTAGCTCTGAACTGGACTCCTTTTTTTCCTAAGATCTTGATGTTCAGTGAGAAGCTGAACGGTCTCTTCCATCCTCTGACTGTGCTGCACATAAACAGAAACAAGAAGGGGACATCCCTGGAAAGGCTCCCTATCCCCTTGCTCAGCCTTGCCCTTGGTTCTTCTTCATGACCTGGAACTTTGTCTGCTTCTTGGACTGGCACTACTTAATGCTGAATGGGTCCTGAGAAACCACCTAGCCAAACTCCTCTGTCCTGAGGCCTAGCAGAGATGCAAGGGTTGGGGCCACGGGTAGGAGGAGGGTTGCCTAAGATCACAAGGTTGGGTCTGTGCCAGGACCCTGTCTCAAACAGGGCTCTGCATTTTCCTCTGGACTAATCAGGCCATTTGGCCCCATGAAAAGGGACAGCTGAGACAGAGGACCCAGCCAAGGAAGGGCTGCAGGAGTAAGATACTCAAGGATGACTTCCCAAGTGCCAACCTTGCCACAGCTATGCTGGGCATGGAAGAAAATCCTATGTGCATCTCAAAGACAAAGGGCAGAAGCAAGGCTGGAGCCTTTTACCAGCTCTCCTTCATCTCGTCCTCTCTGTCTAGTCCTTATCCTATCTGCACCTCTCCTGCCCTGTAGTTGGCAGAGTCTTGGGTAGGCCTTCACAGTGGCTTCCTGCCTACCTTTCAATATTTCCAGGAGGTGGCATTACTCACAGGGCCAACTGACTCCAGGAAGCTGGGCCCTAGGGTAGGCCTTCAGATCTAAAGAATCACACTCAAGCAGGATGGAGGCCTAGGGCTCAGACCAAACACTAGGGTGCTAGTGCCAGCCTAATCTCTCTGCTGGGCAAGGCCCTAGAGCTGCTGAGATCCAGCATCTGGGAGGGGACCCTGGATGCCTGGTACAGCCCCGCCCCCTACCCTTCAGGCCCTCACCTGAGTGACCTTCTCAGTGACGTTCTGTGTCCGTTCCACTACTTTATGGGGAGCGATGATCTCAATCTCTGTGGTGGAGCCTGAGCGGTGTTTCTCCAGGTTGAACTCCACAAAGTTGAGTGTGAACTGTGGGATCTGGCTGACTGTCTTGTATTTTCCCCGTCTGGTGCCAGGGGCCTGTCCCCCTGACCTGCCATGTGAGCTCTCTGAAACCAAGGTGCCAGGGTCAGAGCACTGACTATTCCATGGAATATCCTCAAATTGCCCCTGCCACCACCCACAGCCTGTCTCGCTCACCAGAGCCCAGGAAGCTGTGCGACAGTAGGCGCTGGGTTAGGCTACGGCTGCTGCTTTTGGCCAAAAGCTGGGCCAGGTCTTCAAAGTTGAGAATGAACATAATAACGGCCCCATCCTCATTCTTCACAGGTACCACATCCACCAGGCAGCGGAAGCTGGAGGCTGAAATCACAGTTGGCTGGGTAGTCCCTGAGGGGGTACCCTCTACACTGTCCTAGCTAGGAAGGAACTGAATGAAGGTTAAGTCTAGGGCATCCACTCCTGGATGGTGACCAGAACTATTGGGCAGAGGGTGGATGAGGCTGCCAGCAGGTGTCCCACCCACAGGGTAGAGGTGGAGAGAGGAGCTAAGCTGCTCATTAGGAAATAATGTAGCATCAGGTCCAAGTCCACACTGGGCTCTCAGCTCAGAGCTTAGCTTCAACGTTTGCTTCTGCTGTAATTAAAGCTGAGCAGATGGGGTAGATTAAGCAGGGAAGGTCAGGTGGAGCATTCCACCCCTGTGTCATTCTGGTTGGCCATGGGCTCAGCTCCCACACTGCCATTCCATAGAGATGCCTGCTTCCCTGTTGCCGGAAGGAACTTGCTGGGAGTGTACTAAGTGCTGGGCATGGAGCCAGTTGGCACATTAGGCTTCAGGAGGTCCTTAGAGGACAGACATAAACATCCCCTCCCCCATTCTACAGATGAGAACTGAAGCTTCTGAGAAACTCTCACCTGACAGGCGCTTGGGAAAAGGGAAGGGCCTTGTTTGGGAGGTGGGCATTGGGGTAAAGTCCCAAGATGCAGGCTGGGATCAGAGAGTAGGCAGAGAAGTGTCCTAGGGGTCAAAAAGGAGGGAAAAGGCCCAGTGGGAGCAGGTCAGGCCTTTGGTGCCACCCTCTCTGTCCTCCTGGATAGAGATCCGGCCATCGGTCCCTCTGTGCCTTTGGCCACTGTCTTGGTCTTTTCTTTGCTCCAGGTCTCACGACCAGGCCCCTACTGGTGAATGGAGCCATGCCAGCTCAAATGCTATACCCCGTCAGAGCCCAGGTGTGGGCAGGCACCACTTCTGTGTAGAATGGCTCTCAACTCAAACTAGTGTCCAGGTGTTAGGCTCATGGAGAAGTATTCTCAGGAATGATGTCCTTAGGGACCGTGCAAACCAGAAGGAGCTGCACTCCCAGAGGGCAGGCCTCACCTGTCTCAGGTATTGTTAACTGAGTGAAGAAAGCATGGATGTATAAAAGTGAAGGATGGAAACCAACTGGCAGGAGTACCACAACTTTGGGAACCACTAGAATTATGCTTCCCAAACTTCTACTGATCATTTTCCCCTCCCTTCCTCGGGGAATCAGAGCTCCAGTGCAGCTGCACCTCCCCCAACCCCATCCTCCCTCTCACTTTTCTCTGGGGAGCAGGAATATCCCAGATCAGATTCCTGGACTCCCAGGCACCAGGCAGCCATCTGCCAGCTGCTTCCTGGACCCAGGGGAGACATACACACCAAGAGGCTGCTTGCCTAGCCTGGGCCATTTCCAGGCTCACAGTGCTACAGTGACACTTGTCATTCTGGGGTTAGGCCAGGCTGACAAAGTGTCACTGTATCCCAGCTGTTATGGCTGCCAAAGCTTGGTTTTCAAGTGCCTACACTGACCCACTGACAGTATTATTGGAAAGCTGAGTCTAGGAACGGACCAAAGGTCAGCCTATCATAGCACTAAAGACTGGGAAATGGGGGGGGGCAGTGTCAACGCATGGTACCCCATGTCTAATCCCATGTTAGCTATAAGACAGGATGTTATGAAAACTTGGAAGGGTCAAGAGCATTTTTCTCTTCCTATCCTCCAGGCTAGCTGTCCCTAGCCATGGGTAACATGGCTTAGAGCCCATAATAAATAACCATTGGGTGAGCAGAAGTTGAATATATTGCCCTAGATTGTGTCCAGGAATGACAGTGTTTTTCAGTGTCGTTGCCCTGTCCCTAGAGGAAAAAGCCAGCTTTTGCCTGTTTCTCCCCTATAGAGGCTCCTCCAAGCACCCACTTCTCTGCTCAAGGGGAACAGAATTGACTGATCCCTGGAGAACGTTCTCTTTCCTGTAAGGCTCACACCTATTCTCCACTCAGTCTTTTTCATGGCTTTATGCATGCTAAGCAAGTATTCAGCCCATTGAGCCATTCCCAACTGGCTCTCCTGTCTTTCATGCGTGAATATGTAGAAACCACTCTAGGGACAGACAGTAGCCCCTGATCTCACCCTCCCCCTGTCCTCTCACTTGATGCTGATGAATGGAGCCTCCTTCTAGTCTACCCTGGGGGCTCTGGTTTGGGCTCATGGAAGTAGAGGAGCTGACAAAGGCAGGCAGGGCTGAGCATTCTGGCCAACGCCCAGTGGGCAGGGGTATAGCTATGGAATCTGAGTGTTCCCCATGCTTTCTTCCACACAGTCATTGGTTCTAGTCCTGGGACAGTCTCCCTTCCTTCTCTTTTAGGTTCTTATTTTTCCTAGCAAAGACAGGGTTTTAGTTTCTCACAGGTGTCTGTCTGAGTTCAGTCTCATGGGGGTAATTTTTACCAAGAATCCTGACCTTCAGTCTCACCTTATGTAGCTATACAATGTGGATATATATATATATATATACATATATATATGGATATATATATATATGAACATGGACCCTCCATTTTGAGTTGGAGCATTTTCATGGATTACCCTTTTAGAGGAAAAGAAGATTATATATTAATCGGATCATAAATTTTTGATGTGTGTTCAGGACCCCTTTTCACCTCCCTGGAGTCAGGGAATGGGATAAAGTAGAAGCTATTGACCTGAGAAGAGAAGAAATCATCAGAACTGTATAAAATGTGTGCATAGGCTTTTTTTAAAGGATAATGTGGTTAATGTAGATCATAAGATGAACATAAATCATCTGATTCTTTCTTACCACATCCTTCCCTTTGGGCACTACAGACCAGGACACTTTTTTTTCTTATGTGTTTGAACCTAATTTCAGGATGGTATAGGTGGTCAAACATTTGGGAAACAGGACCAGGAAGGACTGAAGAAGGGATGGGGTAGACTGGAACTCAGAAGGACTCAATTATGTGAATAGTTTTTCATTTTTACCCAGATATAGCCTCCAAGACTAGATTTCCAGTTTACCTTTATCTGATAGCCAGAGGACTTTGTCAGGGTTCTGATAACCCCAAATGCTGATCTCAGGGGCCAAGGACTAGATTTAAATTCCTAGACAGTGGAAGCGCACTGAAGGGAACTGCTTCAATCTCCCCAGGAGTCTAGGATCAGACCTTATTCACTGGGGTTCAGGAGAGCTCTGGGGTCAGAGAAAAGAACAGAAAGGAAATGCTTTTCATCTCCATTTCCTGCTGTCCCATTCCTATTCCCCTGGGACCCTTCTCACTCTTCTGACTGTCACCTCCTCCTTGCAATGACATAAAGAGGTGAGGTCACAGCTTTTAAAAATATTCTGACTGCCTTAACCCTATGAGGACTGCCAAACTAAGATTCTTCCCAGTCTCTTGATTGTTGCCTCTGTCTGTAATACTTCTTGTCTCATATTCCTGGGGAGAGGGGAGGGGAGGAGGTGGGCAGCCAAGGGGATAGTCAGGACCTTCCCCTGGACCCCCACCCCGACATACACACTCACATTCACTCATATACACATATCCCACTCACATACATATAGGTCCTTGGAATTTTGTATTTCAGCATCCTTCTGTCTCAACTCAAAGTTACCTGCCCTTTCCCTGCACTTTTGGTAGCCATTATGCTGTTTTTGCAAGGGCCTTTTCTTCTCTGGGTATTTCTTTTCCCCAAAGTTCTGCTTCTCAGCATAGTGATATTTGTGGTCCTTTCCTTTAAGGATAATGTAGAACACATACCTCTGAAAGGAAGGCTCTAGACTTGGGTTCCAGCCCTCGGTTGAAACAGGGTTCTAGCAGAGAAATCCTAGAAAGTACTTTCAACATTCATGAAACAAAGGGATTTATCTAAGCTAGTGTTTCCTAAACTTGGCTGGAAATCAGAACTTCTGGAGAGCTGTTTCCAAATACACGGGATTGCCCTTATTTTTTAACCTTCTGAGTCAGAATTTCCTTTTCTAGGGAAGGTTTTTTGTTTGTTGTTTTCTTTTTCAATGTGTCCCCTGATGCAGAATCAGATTGGGGGCCATTGATTCCGGTGATTTCTCAGGACCTTCAGATTCTGATTCCAGGCCTCCTTCCCTTAGATCGACTGAGAACTTGGTGATCTTGGAGGTGCAGTACCACAGAGATCGCAAGGCTGGCATGCTCTTGGCTCTCAGCCCTTGATCTATGCTTCTGTTCATATGCTTGCTGTATATGTAGGTGTCAGTAAGAACCTAAAGTCCATCTGGATGAACCACTGGTCTGAGAATGGAGCTCAATCTTCCCAAAGAACTGGGGCCAGTCACCCCCTTTTCCCAGCTAGCAGTCCCTGAGCATTGCCTGATTACAGAGGCCTTGAGGGAGTGACTCCTCCTCTAATCCTCAGAGCAGACGGAGATGAGGGAACGTTAATTGCTGTCCCAGCTGCCTGGCAGCTGTGGTTGACAGTGACAGAGTGGATAGCCAGGAGACCAGGGACACAGAAGGAGGGTAGTGAAACGGGAGACTGCCTCGCGTTAGGAGCAGTTGTTGGCTCAGCTTGGCCCCCAAACCCTCACAAGGCAAGAACATTCAATCCTCATTGCTTTCCCCTTATGAATGAGGAAACAGCCCAGGAGAGGGGGTCGATTTTGTCCAGCCCCTTTTGTCCATAGATAAGCGCCATCCCCAAGGCCACCTGGGTAAAGCCTGCCCTGTAGAACCCCAGGTCTGTGTCTCACCATCTTTGCGGTAGTAGAGGATATCCACCTTACACTCCTCAGCTCCCAGCAGGGCCTGGGCCAGGCGGGACACAGCGCTGCTTGGGGTGTTGGGGCCTGTGAGGAAGTCGCAGGTGCAAGGCCTCTGCATCACCTCCACTCGGGAGTAGCCAAAGAGTTCGCAGAAGCCGTCATTACAGTAAATGATGGCGCAGTTTTCCATCTGAGCATTGGCAATCAGGAACTTACGACCTGGGGTGGGAGGCAAGAAGTAGGAAGACCTGGCAGCCAGGGATGGGCAACTGAGATAGAGAAAGATGATAGGAATTGATGGCAACAGGGAGGGGGATTTAGATGCAGGAGCAAGGGATCAGAATGAGGGAAGGTGAGAGGACCCAGGGTCAAGGGGTAAAGGGAAAGCGAGTGGAATTGTGAGAAGTGAGAGGCCTGGTGGTTGTTGGAAGAGGAGGGCGGGGAGAGTCATTGAGGTGGGAACTAAGCCCAAGTCTTCCTGGAAACAGTGAAGCGGGTCAGAGCAAAGGAGCTCATCAGGTTTTTTAAAAAAAAAAAAAAAAAAGAAGAAGAAGAAAAAGGGAATCCAGGAAGCTTCTGGAGTTCCAGGGGGAGGGTTAGGAAGCAAAAGCCTAAGCTTGGGGCTCTATGTGGAGGGTAGGACTCTCATTTCCCAGAGAGAAGAACGCATGGAGGAGAAGGTAAGTGCCCCCAATGTCAAAGCAAAAAGGCTTCCAGAATCAGCACCCACCTCCCTTTTGCTCCATGAAAAGTTAGTCCTAGGCTCGGGCACCAAACCCGGACTCCACATACCCCCCCCCCCACCGGCGCGCACACGCACACACTCACTCTGGCCCTCGAACTTGCGGATGATGGTGTCCAGGTAAGTATTTTGGGGCGCAACGTGGCCCCTGCGAACAGGCATCTTTTGGTTGAGAGCCGTGCCCCTGGCTCCTGCGCCTCGGTCTGTCCAGGATTCTCGGACGCGTCTGGCTTTGGGTGGGCGCCGCCCCCGGGGAGGGCCTCCGGGGCTCCGCGCCCCGCCCGCCCGTCTGCCAGCCTTCGGCTCCCCTCCTCCCCTCCGCTCCACAGCTCCAGCCGCCTCCTCCCCTCCGCTCCCGCCCGCCCCGGAGCTGTCCGCGCTGCGGTGCTGAAAGAGGCGGGCGGGGTCCTGGTGCAGGAACCAGTGTGGGAAGGGAGGAGCACTGAATTCTAGCGGGCCAGAGGGAGAGGAGGTCCGAGGTCTGGGAGGAAGCCGGGCTTCTTGAGGCTCATGTGCTAATCATGGTCTCAGCTTGTCTTGGAATCTGTCCTGGTACTGAGGGGAGTTTGCCATCCCAGGCAGAAGGAGTTGTAAGTTTGTTGTTGTTGGTGGGCTTTTTGTTGTTCTTGTTTTGTTTTGTTTTTAACTGAAGGCTTTCTCCAGGGTCAGTCATCTGTGCCTGGCTGTAGCCATGGGACGTTCAGGCATCTGCTAACCTTTCAACAAGCACCCTCCAGCTGAGCCCCAGGGCCCATGCTGAACTCCAGGTGGCAAGCAAGTCCAGGCTAGTACTGGGAGAATGAAGTTGGATAGCCAATTAAGTATACATGAAATATACAGTAAGGTGTCTCCTTCAGCAGCCTCAGAGCTCTTAGCATATGGGCACAACTTGAAAGGGGAACAAATGTAAAACCATCTACTGATAAAAAAAAAAGTGTCTGAGTTCTGACTAAAAAGAGCACACTAGAAGAAGCAGATAGGGGTGGGGTGAGTTTATTGAAACAGGGTTCTTGGTGAGGAGGGGAGAAGGGGACTACTGCTCAGTAGGCATCTTGGTAGGCCTTGGAGTTTGGTCTTCATCCCAAGACCAAATTGGAATCAGGCCTTGGAGGGCAAGCTTTCAAAATGGAGCATGTACGATGACATCTTTGTAGAGAGGCTGCACTGAGTGGTTGGAGTGATGGAAAATTTAGAAAAAGACCCTCCGATGCCATTTTGAACATCTACATTTAATGGATGGTCAACCAAGTTCTTAAGAAGCTAGAAATTTTGGAAGGAAATTTGAAAACATTTGAAGGAAATAGTCAATATTCTGGCCAGAAAAAATATAAAATTTACAATGGTGGGGGGGAGGAAGGAGGGAGATGGCCAAGGAGGCTCAGTGAGGCTTTTGCTGGAGTCCAGGTGAGAGGCATGGAGTCCTGGGCTGGAGGTGCCTTTGCCACATGGAGCCACAATGTCTGTGGCTGGGAGATGAGAAGGCTGCAAGTGTGACCTTCTGGAGGGGCAGGGGTATCCTGGCTGCCCCCATGTCTAGAAGGGCAGGCTGGCTGTGGAGAAAAGATAGAATTGTTTCTCTCACATGCTCTGTGCATGAGGGGCTGAGTTCTGAGCAAGGACTTGGACACTGAATCATTCATTCATTCACTTACTCATTTCAAACATTTATCCAAGTCTCCATTGTATACCAGAGCCTGTACTGAATAGAGATCTTATACAAGGCCATATTTGGGGTGTGTGTTTCAAGCCCTTACAGAACTTAGAGCACAGAAAAATATGTGGCAGAGACATCAAACAAGGATGCTATAGAGTCTTGGATTGGAGAGAAAGTGCTTGGGCTCAGCCAACTATAAGACAGTTGGTAGAAATCAGGGTAGAGTTAGGAAGTAGACCTCTGTCCCTTAGGCCCTGACTTCTGGGCTCAGATTCTTAATCTAGAGAATGCTGGCTTGGCCACCTTACTAACCAGCTTAACTGCCACCCTGGTACCTTGTGGTTTCTGGAATGCCACTCTCCTCTGAGTTCTTTCCTTCCTTCCTTCCTTCCTTCCTTCCTTCCTTCCTTCCTTCCTTCCTTCCCTCCCTCCCTCCCTCCCTCTCTTCTCCCTCCCTCCCTTCCTTCATTCCTTCCTTCCTTTATTTCTTTCCAGTATTGGGACTTGGACTCAGGGCCTGAGCATTGTCCTTGGGCTTTCCTCAAGGCTAGTACTCTACCACTTGAGCCACAGCACCATTTCTGGCTTTTCCTGTGTATGTGATACTGAGGAATCAAACTCAGGGCTTCATGCATACTAGACAAGCACTCTACCACTAGGCCATGCTCCTGGCCCCTGAGTTTTTACAGCTTCACAGACTCCCCAGAAACCCGTGGTATCTCCATTCAGACTTGATGAGTCTGAAAAAATATTGTGTATAGCATCGATGGCAAGAAGGCTGGCAAAAAAAAAAGACTAGAAAGGAGAGGGGCAGAAAAACCTTCTTTTTTCCCTAGGCTTAGTCTTAGAGCACTAATATTCTAAATATCCCCCACTTTCCTTTCTGTGTTTCCCCCCCTCCACAGAGTTTGGAAAGGTGCTGTTTGCCCTGTCCTCACTCCCCAGGGCAACAAGCCAGGTAGCAGGTGTGTGTGTTGAATAAGGCCATCTCTAGAGCTGAGTGGCTGGAGATGAGCTTTGTTTAAATATTAAAGAAGTCAATCATTAATCATGCCTGGCTCAGGGCCCAGCTACCCACAGTCTCCATTCAGAAGGGCCTGGGCTGGGGTAGGGAGAGCTATGGGCAGGTTTTGAAGGCTACTTACATTTCAGGTGGCCAACAAAGAGCTTTTGGGCAGACCAGAGGACCAGCAGAGAAAGTGGGGGTGGTAGAGATAGTAACTTGCATACAGAGTACAATGCTCATGACATAGAGACCAAGTTCTATCTGAGGACATTTTATAAGGTGGCAGAAGCAGGGTCTTATTTTTCTAGCCAAAACAAAGGCTTCTTGGCTCCTATAGTGCTAGATAAGCCACATAGCTAGGTTCTTGGATAAACCAAAGCCGTGTAAAGAATTAGTTGTGGGCATGGCTTATATTGGATCTTGGTTTTAAGGGACACTACAACCATGGCTTCTAAGCCCTTACTGGGAAAAGGGAATGGCCTGGAATCCAGAAAATCCTAAGAATTACATAGAGTTAGCTCTCTGTGACTCTCACATAGGCTTGCAAACATACAGTTAACATGGATCCAGCTCTGCAGCAGCTGAGCCCAGTCATAGCTGGGCCCTATTCCTAAAGACAATCCCCTCTCTGGCTCTGCCACCCTCCTCCAGTTTCTCCAGCTCACCAGTCTCAATAGTGACTAGTCCATGTCCCTTGGAGGCTTGCTGTTTTGTTTTGTGATGATCCAAATGATCAGGCAGACGGAGCTTATCGTCAGGATGAAGCAGAGGCCTAGTAGGATCCACTGTCTTCGGGCAACCATGCTGGGCTCCATGGCTCTGCCCAGGAAGTAAGACTGGTTGGCAGGTTCCTTGGAGTTCTCTTTTTCCAGGTGGTACAGCCTGATGGCCAGTCCCAGGACTACCAGGAACAAGAAGCAGCTCAGGGCCAGCAGCAACCACTGCCCGAAGCTGGCTCTATCAGGCTCCAGCTTTGTAGTCAGGAAATCCACTTTGTGTATGTTTCTTCCTGTGGAAGACAGGAGAGCTTTAGGCTGGGGGGGGGGGTCCGGGGTGGGGAGGGGGTGTATTCTGAGTTCTCCTATGGCTTTCAGAGAGAATTTGACTGGCATTGGCTTAAAGTGATGAGAAAGTAGAGGAGAGTAGAAGAAAGAAAAGGTAGTCTTCCCCCGGTTGGGATGCAGCTGGGCAGTCTAGCTGGAGGGTACAAGAAAGCAACTGAAGCCACCAGGCACCAGTGGCTCACACCTGTAATCCTAGCTACTCAGGAGATTGAGATCTGAGGATCGAGGTTCAAAGCCAGCCCAAGCATGAAAGTCTGTGGGACTCTTATCTCCAACAAACTGCCAGGACACCAGAAGTGGCACTGTGGCTCAAGTGGTAGAGCACTAGCCTTGAGCTGAAGAGCTCAGGGACAATGCCCAGGCCCAGAGTTCAAGCCCCATGACTGACAAAAAAACAAAAACAAACAAAAAAGGCAACTGAGCTGAGGCTGGGCATGGGCTATGGTACTGGCTGGAGCTGTACCAGGCTTTGGTATGCAGTTTGCTGTTGTGCTGGCTAAGACCAGGCCAGAACTTAGGGCTAGATTGGGGCAGGGGCTGATTCAGGGTAAAGCAGGGAAGAGTGGGATCAGAGGCTACATCAGAGGTGGGATTAGGGGGTCACATTATCCAACCTTCAAAAGAACAGGTGAAGTCTGGCCAGCCCAAGACTTCCCCCTGCTGTACATTCTCATTCACCAGCCAGTTCAGCAGCGGCTTGAAGTAGGTCATGAGAGCCTCTGTAGACACCTTGGACTTTCCGGTCAGCTTTTTTAGAACCTCTGGCCAAGGCCTACTGGAACCCAGTTTCAGGACATTCCTGAGAGAATAGAGACAGCAGTGAGACTGTGTAGGAGCAAGGGCAGGACTTGCTCCTGGATCCCCTTGATATACCTAACCTTGTCCCCAGAGTTTTGCCAGCCAGGATCTTCCCAGAGAGCTCAATATACTGGATACAATCACCATATTTTAATTTATTTATTTATCTTTGCCAGTCCTGGCGCTTTAACACACGGGGCTTGGGCACTGTCCTTGAGCTGCTTTCACTCAAGGCTAGCACTTGAGCCACAGTATCACTTCTGACTTTTTCATGGCTTCCTCTTGTGATACTGAGGAATTGAACCCAGGGCTTCATGCATGCTAGGCAAGCACACTACCACTAAGACGAAATTTATTTTATTTGGTGATGGTACTGGGGCTTGAACTTAGTCTGGAAATTTGAATCATCTCAGCCTCCAGTATACCTAGGATTGTAGAGTGTGAGCCCCTGGAAGTCAGCTCAATTAATACCTTCGAAATACAAGTTTCACTTCAATTTGGAGCTCAGCTCTGTCTTTTAGAAGTCGTAGTACCTTGGACACATAACCTGTTTGAGTCTCAGTTTCAATCTTCATACAGTGAAACTATCAGTGCCTATCACTGACAGAGTGGCCACAATGCTAACTGTGGCTGATAATTATTATTAGCATTCCTGGAATTATTATTCTCTTGGGCTCAGATGGATACCTCATCTGAACTACTGTTTCCTCTGAAGTGCTCAGTGCTGGTAGATAGGCAGGTAGAAGAAGCCATTTGGCTTGCCCTGGCCTCCCAAGAGAGTGTTTGGAAATATTCAGGAGCGTGGGAGGTGTTCTGTGTACCACCTGCAGTACTTCATGAATGTCAGCTGTGTCTCCAGGCACCTCTAATGATCAGTGGCAATGCTTTCAGCTTAGCCTATTGCACTCACACTAGGGATACAGGGTATGCCAAAGCTAGATCCCCAGGCTCCATCCAGCAGCCTCCCTACCCAGAAGATACTGATTTCTCCCAGCTTGTTATTTCCTAGATCTGACCAGGAAAGAGGTGATGCCTAGAAGTACAGAGTTCAGGGGTGGGGGAAGCGGGGAAGGACTGTTTCTGGACTAACAGGGCTTAGGTTCTAACCCTACTGCTTATGGACTATATGACCTCAGGCACATATCCTCAGTCGGTTCTTTTGTTGGTAACCATCTGACTTCTTGGTGAATAGCTATCCATCATCAAGGGTAAGGGTTATATCATATAATGACCACTTTGTATCTTGTGAAGACCTATATATGTCACTCGATAAATAACTGAAGCCAAGTATCATGGTACACACTTGTAATCCTAGCTACTTAGTAGCATGAGGCAGAAGGGATAGAGCATGAGGGCCAGTTTGGGCTACCTAGTGTGTTTGAGGCTAGCCTGAGCTACACACTAATGCCTTAAAACAAAAACAAAAACAATGAGGTGGGAGAAATGAAAGGTCAATGGATCCTTGCAGAAACTTCTAGACAGGAATTTCTCAGAGAAATGAAGGCAATGAATCATCAAAAGGGAAAGAAAAGGCTGGGGCATGTCTTACATAGTAGAGCACTTGCCTGGCATGCTTGAAGCCATGGTTCGATCCCCAGTACTACACCAAAATGAAAAAAGTATTATTATTACTATTATTTGTGCCTGACCTGGGGCTTGAACTCAGAGCCAAGGTATTCTTATCCCTGCATGACACCCCTGTATCCCAAGACATTTCTAATACTTGTTGCAGTATCTATGAACCCTGATGCTGGTGGCTCAAAGCTATAATCCTAGCTACTCAGGAGGCTGAGATCTGAAGATGACAATTTGAAGCCAGCTCAGACAGAAAAGTTTGTGAGACTCCTATCGTCAGTTAACTATCAAAAAGCTCAAAGTGGAGCTGTAGCTCAAGTGGTAGAGTATTAGCCTTGAGCAAAAAAAAAAGGTGAGGGATAGGGCCAAGAGTTTGGCCTAGTGGTAGAGTGCTTGTCTAGCATGCACGAAGACCCAGGTTCGATTCCTTGGTACCACATACTTAGAAAAAGCTAGAAGTGGTCCTGAGGCTCAAGTGGTAGAGTTCTAGCCTTGAGAAAAATCCAAGGACAGTCCTCAGGCCCTGAGCTTAAGCCCAGGACTGGCAAAAAAAAAAAGGTGCCGGAAATCCCCCAGGCTGTAAATTTAAGCACCAGCACCTGTATGTGAAAATTAATTAATTAAATTAAAGTTAAATTGAGATGAAGAAAACAGGAAGTCCATTCTGACATGCCTGCATCTGGTCTGGGGACAGAGGTCTCTCTTCCGTGTCATGTTCCATTACCTCACCTCCACCTTGTCTGCTGGACCTCAGGACCCTCTTTGCATATGCACGAAGAAAGTCCTTCCTTACTATTCCACTCTAATACTATGTAATTTATTTCATTGTTCACTGCCCCCTGCTGGACACTGCTACAAGTAAACAGTTGCTGAATGCCAGTCAGTGGGAACGTTGAAGAAGAGAGCAGAGAGCGCCTTTGTGTTCAATGCATTCAAAAACAGCCCAAAGCTAAGCAGTCAGTTGTCTCATATATGGAAGCTGGACTTAAAATCCAAGGGGGTGATGATAAATTATACAGGACTCTAGGCATTCACATACAGGCCAAAGAAGGAGACTCTTGGGGAGAAATACAAAGGCGCAATGCCTATGTGCCTCTGATCATATAAAACAGTGTTTATTGAAATGAGAAAAAAAATAGACAGAAATAAAGATAGTCATTTCTGGAGCTAAGCCTCAGGGAACCAGCCCCCTAACTTCATCTTGCCAGGTGGTTGTTGATGAACTGCATGAAGGGATCATACACTTTTTTGAAGTATGTAAGGGAAGTATGTGTGGTAAAGGCCGTAACCTTAGCATTCAGGAGCTTCAGGTCATATAATAAGATACTATCTAGAAAAAATAGAAATAAAATGCAAGCCAGACACTGGTGGCTCATCCCTGTAGTCATAGCTATTCAGGAAAGTTATTTGCAATTAAAATTATTAGCAAAAAAGCTGGACTGGCCGGGCATGGTGCCTCACACCTGTAATCCTAGCTACTCAGGAGGCTGAAATCTGAGGATCAAAGTTCAAAGACATTCTGCGGAAGGAAAGTCCATGACACTCTCATCTCCAATTAACCACCAGAAAACCAGAAGTGAAGCTGTGGCTCAAAGTGACAGACTCTGGCCTTGAGCAAAAGAACCCCGAGACAGCACCCATGCCCTGAGTTCAAGCCTCAGAACTAGCACCAAAATAAATAAAAGGATAAATAAACATGAAGGATAGTAAATTATGTGACACTGTTAATCCCCTGGGATATAGAAATAAAACTCAGGGTGACATTGCCAATCAGGGAAATGGACATATTGAAGGTAGACATCAAAAGGTGGGGAAGAAAATAACTGAAAGGATATGTTATCTCCGTAGTTGATCCAGGAGGTCTAAATTTCACCTCCCCATGCTCTGTATCCTTTGACTGATGGACACAATGATGTGAAAGAACATGTGCTTTGGATTCAAAAGTTCCGGGTTCTGAGTATGACTTTGCTCCTTGTGGCATCAACAGCACTCAATATTGAGTCATCTTTCTGACCTTCAGTTTCATCATTAGTAAAAAGGGATGACAAGTGAGGACACTTACCCCAGGATATCCCCAGCTATCTTGGAGTTATAGAGGTTACAGCGGTGCAGTGGACCGGAATGGCCTGAAGCCTTGCACAGTGCTTCATGGAACTGGAACTGGAGCACCAGGCTGAGGAAGTACCTGGGTGGAAAAGTGTGAGGGCAGGCTGGGGAGTGAGGACCAGGAATGGGAAGTTTGGAGCTAGGCAGCCCCCACATACAGGGGCCACAGAAACCCATGTCAGCAGCCACCATTTGTATGCAGGTTCCTTGAGCAAGCCTCTACCTTGAACTGGCTGGTCTTAGAATCTTCCTCTAACTTTTGGAACCAATAGGGACCCAGGGCTAGTGGGATTGTTATGAAATGTTTCCACCAGCTCTAATCTCCGCACAGGTTACAATGGCAAAGCTCAAAGGAGTTCAGGGCATGCCTTTCTGAAAGTTCTATAACCCATGGGAAAAGGCAGGCAGGGGTGCTGGAAGTCCCCACATTTCCCAAGTTCAACCCCCAGGGCTGGCTCTTCTGATAGGGCCAGACCTTTACCGTATGTAGGGCACATTGGCAGAAACATGGAACTTGGCACCAGCGTCAAAGTCCTCCTCTGAGCGAGGAATGGGGGGGCACAGGCCCTGGTACTTCAACCTAGTGGGAGAGAGACAGGGGCTTGACTGCGGACCCTGGTGATGAGCATTCTGCTTTCAGAGCAGCTCGATTACAATCATGGCAGGAGCTTCCTAGCCATCTGGGGAAGCAAGCAGAGAGCCCCTGCCAGGGTCCCTTTTCTCACAGATGACACTCACTGAAGCCTAGAGAAGAGCCCTGCTCAGTGCTGGTGCCAGGTTCATAATAAAGTCTCCTGGTTGACTTGAGTTAGCTCTACATACATATGGGTATTTGGGGTTGGGGGTCAGTCTTGGGGCTTGAATTCAGGGCCTTGGTGCTATCCCTGAGCTTTATTGCTCAAAGTTAGTGCTCTACCACTTTGAGCCACAGCTCTACTTCTGGTTTTCTGGTTGGTTAATTGGAGATAAGAGTCTCATGGACTTTCCTGCTCCAGCTGGCTTTGAATCATGATCCTCAGATCCCACCCTCCTGGGAGTAATTAGCATTAGCTTGTGTGTGTGTGTGTGTGTGTGTGTGTGTGTGTGTGTGTGTGTGTGTGTGTGTGTTTAATGACGGCAGGCCTCTAGGTCTTCAATATTACAACTCTGAAGACATAAAACATGCCCCTGGCAGGGCCGGGGATGAGGTGAAGAGTCCCTGGCAGCTTCCTTCCGCACCTGAGGTTCCACCACTCCTGGTTGTAGGCATCCTTCTGGATGGTGCCATCAAAAACTCTCCAGCGAAACATGTCGACCAGGTAGCTGAAGGGGATGAAGGCAATCTTCTCCAGAGCAATGCCCATCATGAAGTTGACCTCCTCCTCTGGGGATGGGGACAGCAATCAGAAAGTGGATTCTGGATTTTCTCTTCCTTCATCCTTGCCTAAGGAGCTCTGATTCCCTCCTCCTTCCTCCTGCCACACTGGGCCTAGCTCCAGCTCCAGGCTTGGGCTGCCCTTCTGGTGTCCCCTTAATCCTTCATCACCTGGGTCCTGGTGCTGGTGGCTGAGAAGGCCTCTGTTGAGTAGGTACTTGTGGGAGGAGGCCGAAAGGGCGATCACCAACCCCACAGCCTCTTCAAAGGCTGGGTTGGCGCCTGCGCGGAAGAGTATAGAGTGGTTCTGGTACTGCAAGAAGTACTGGATGTGGCCCATCTGGTGGAAGATGGACAGCAGGTCTTCTATGGTCACCTCAGTGCACTTCTTTATCCTAAGGTTAAAGGGCAGGGGTCAAGGAGCATGGGGATGCCCTGTGGGGGAATAAGTGGTCTCTCTATTCAGACTCCTTTGAGGAATTGGGGTGGAAGGGCTGGAGCCTTAGCTACTGTCCTTTCCCACATTTAGGCCCCAGAAGTCACCAGTGACCACACCCACTGCTTCCCCCCCACACCTCCCCTTTTATTCTCTTGCCTTTCATTCCACTTCCCCTGATCCTGCTCTCTCACTGCCCATTCCTCACCCACAGAGGCCTACAGACAAACAGACAGCCAGGAACGAGAGCGGGGGCCCTAGTGTGGTGCTAGCTGCAGACCATGCTGGCGGTGAGCACCTGAAATCATTGTCCTTGTGGAAGTTCCAGGCAGAGGCGTGGCACTCCACCTCCCGCCCATCAGTGGGTTTCTCCAGCATTGATTTTTTCCAGAACTCATTTGGGATGGACATCAGCCCCAGAGAGGTAAAGAATGTGTCTGCCTCTTGAAACATCTTATCAGGCTTCCAGTGCTGTGGAGAAGGAAGAGGTAGGTGCATGGGCACTGTGTTCTCAGGGGTACTGAGAAGGTGGGGAACACCCCAGATTGGAACACTGACTCACCTGGCCTTTCATGATCTTTGTGATATCTTCTGGAGGCTTCTTGGGGTAAGGGAGGACCAGGTCTAGGATCTTCACCCAGGACTGAGCCCACATGTTCCCTGGAAGGGGAAGGTAACAGCTCTAAGAGAAGGCGAGAGCAGCTTCTTTTGTAATTGACTGTCCATCTCTGTTGCCAGCCTGGACGCTTACCAAGAAGGTGGGCAGGGATGGGCCCCCGCACATCGATGATATCAGGCCCGTAGTGGCGGAAGAGAGCACGGCGCACATAGGCATGCAGGTTCAGGTAGAGTGGCTTCAGCTCCTCAAAGAGGTCCTCTAGGTCATCTTCTAGGGTTTCAGACTCATACTTGGAGCGCCACAAATCCCCCATGTCATCATAGCCTGGGACAGGAGAAGCGCCTCAAGAGATGCTCACCACGCAACTCTTCAGCCCTGGCCTTGTGGCGAGGAGACCCAGGGACCTTCTTAGGGAATCTCCTCGACCTCCATGGTCTTTGAGCAAGGGATGGTTTTTATTTGCAAAAGGGGACAGCTACCTCCTAAGGCCACTTTCCAGGCTGGAACAGGTTAATTCGTGCCAGCTCCCATCCAGGTTTACAAGACTCTGTCCTCTCTCACCCTGCCCCAAACTCTGTCTCATCCTTAGCCTTGAAGCCACCATAGGTTTCTTTGGGGTCCTTCAAAATTCCCAGCTTTACACAGGATGTTCTGTCACTTGTTTTCTGCTTGCCTCACTCTTGTTCATCTTGGCACCAGTAAATGTCAGTGAGAGAGGCCTTCCCTGACTACATAGACAAAATGGCTCCCCTCCCCCCAGCATTTCCTCCCTCAATGGCTGCTGTGACACCATCCCCATTGGCATTAGAGATTATTCTACACTTCCCTGCAGGTCAGCTAGTCCTTCCACTTCTGTAGCCTCAGAACCAGCAGACAGCACATAGCTGTCTATCAGTACCTGCTTATGCTCATGCTTTCCAGGGAACTATCCCTGCCTGACTTCTCTGCATACTTAACTTTGCCCTTTGTCTTGGGCATTGCTCTGAGACAGGCCTTGTCCAGGCCACTCACCATTGAGATTCGCAGCCTTGTTGCTGAGCTGCACGTAGCGCCCAAAGATAGGGCGGAGCTGGCGACCCACAGCATCGTGCCAGCCCTGCCAGGCCCAGAGCAGCTCCTTCTCATCCCTAGAGGTCGCCATGATTTCTTCTATGTCTGTACCCAGAATAGAAGCCACATGGGACCTCGTGCCCACCTACCTCTGCTCTCACCCACCCTGGGCTTCCCCTCAATGAGGAACAGGTTGGGAGGTCCATGGAGGGGGGCAGTACCGGGGCTGGGGCTGGGGGAACTCACCAGACTCTAGAGTCACACAGGGCCCCTCACTCAGGCACACCTGGCCCATACTGTATGCCGTCTCCATGTAGGCCAGAAGCTGGTTGTACTGGGGGAATAGGTGTCACCCAGGGCAGGCCCGTGCCCTTGGCCCACTCCCAACACCAGCCCCACCCAGCCAGGTGGACCTGAAGGAAGCCTCCCTGCCTCCCCTACAGGAAGTTCTGGTCCTGCCCCACCAACCTCCCTTCTGCCCCACACACTCTGGCTCCCCCACCAGGCCTGTCCATCACCTCAAGGAGCTCGTCCTTGGGCAAGGCTGCCTTGTCTATGTTCTGCAGCTTACTCAGCATGCGCTTCACGACCGGGTCACGGAATTGGTTGATGTTAAACAGGCGGGCCCGGGTGCCAAAGTATAACATGAACTGGGACCTCTCCACCTCCTTGTTCAGCTGCAAAGAGGGTCACTGTATTTGTTTTAGCAAGTTGGGGGAGCAAGGAAAAGTCACACATTGAATTCCTTAGGGCCCAAACCCAAACAAACAAAACTTCCCAAAGCCCCACTTTAAGAGTTAAGTATCAGTGAAGATTTACTAGAGGAAGCCTGGATCTCTAAAAACTAGGAAGGAAGATTTACAAATGAAAAGAAGCAAGAGATTTTTTTTTCCCCTGCCAATCCTGGGGCTTGAACTCAGCACCTAGGGACTGTCTCTGAACTTCTTTTGCTTAAGGCTAGCACTCTACTACTTGAAACCACAAAACCACCTCTGGCTTTTTCTGTTGATGTGGTACTAAGGAGTCAAACCCAGGGCTTCACGCATGCTAGGTAAGCACTCTACCACGAAGCCACATTCCCAGCCCAAAGCGAGAGATCCTTATGCAGAGAAGAGCTTCAGGCCACCAAAAATCCTGGAGCTTGCAGCTCCCTTTAATTTGTGCTTTGGGGACTTCACTCATTTCTGTAGCTCTGGACAGGAGTTAGGAGGTGCAATCCCCAGCCCTCATGCCTCTTAAGAAGAACAAGGGGAGGAGGGACAGAAGGGGAAAGTGGTAACATACCATCTCCTCCCGATTCGGCTTGGTGATATTGGTGACATAGTTCCAACTGGCTTCCATGAACTGGTTGAACACAACCTGGGCTGTTTGCTCATAAAACTGCAGGAACAACTTTGCCTCAGTCTCACTGTAGAACTGATCTGCGGAGAAAGGGAACATGTGGTCCTCCGGGGTGACCTGCCTCTGTCCCATCCCCTTGGTTGGTCCTATGACCTTTGAGATCCCTGCCATACCAAAGTTTGCATCATCCACAGTCCTGATCCATGATAAGAGCTGCCCATAACAGAGGAGCACAAGTAGGGAAGGTCCAGGGCGAGTCCATCTTGTTCCCATGACCAAGAGAACAGCAGAGCTGGGGAGGGCTATGGGCCAATCACGAGCCAGCTCCATATTGTGACATCAGGGACCAGAGGATTGGCCATGGAATACTAGAACTAGAAAGCAACCACCCACCTACTGGTATAAATGTTCTCATTTTACAGGTGAGGAGACCTTTTCATAGGTGACCTGGTTTACATGGCTGGCTAAAGGCAGAGCTACAAAGAGAATCCAGAGCTTCAGAATTTTAGGGCAGAATTTGTTCTATTCTACTTTGTCTCTTCTCCCTAGAGTTGGAACCCCCCCTTGGATGAGTGGGTAGGTGGAAGGAAGGATGGATAAATGAATAGATAGACAAGTGGGTACGTAGATGGATAGAGAAATTGAGGGATGGACAGATAGATGATGGGTGGATAAATTCATGCATACACAGAAGTGACATTTCTAGGTCTTCAGATTCTGGAAGCCCACTTCTCTCTCCATACTTTACTGACTTGATCTCTTATGTTCAGATTTTTTGGTCTTTTTCTCTCTTGTGGGAACGGTGACCATCCCAGGACTATGTCTATCCCTCCTTCCTTTCTCCTCCCTCACACTTGCTGTTCTAGGGAGAGTACAGTCAGGGCAAACACAAAGGTTGAAGGTTGTATTGGGTGTAGAGAGCTATAGATGGCCATTCAGGCCCACATATCTGAGCCTGGTTTCAACACCAATCAGAAGACTCAACTCCATGCTTGGTGGCATTCCAGAATTCTGACACATATCATTTGGGGAGCCTGGCCTCATCTGCCTTGACCAGAGAGAGAGATTAACCAAGTAACCCCCAAAACATGATCCATGTAATGGTGGGCATTCACACACAGTGAGACCAAGGGAGGATATTCTTAGGAGAGGAACGCAAAGGCATCATGCCTATGTGCATCTGGTCATATAATAGTCATTGACATGAACTCCAGGAAATGGAAACAAGAATTTTTTCCTCCTTGCTGTTTTTGTTTTCTTTTATTTTTGTCATGCTTGCTTATGTGCCTTTGGGAGGGCAAGGGGGAACACAAAAATGGAAGGACAAAGAGTGAATAAATGCACCAGTGGTACTCACTAGACACTGTTGAAAATAAACTATATAACTTGGGTGAGGATGGGAGGGAAAAACTGGGAGAGAGTGAGGGAAGGGATGACATTGCCACAGAATAAATGTACTTATTACCTAACTTATGTAACGTACCCCTCATACATCACCTTTATAAAAACAATTGAAAAAAATTGAAGAAAAAAATCCACGATCTGTGTAGTCACATGAATTAATTACTATTGAGAACTGAACCCAGGGCCCCATACTTATTAAGCAAACACTATAATTTGAAGTATGCCTCCAGCCCTCAAAAATATATTTAAAATTTTAAGGGTTAAATTCCAGTTAGTCTGATTGACTGAGCTCTCATAGAAGCCCTCTTCTGCTTTCAACATATAGACATGTTTTATGAAACACAGAATTTTGAATGCCAGGCACAGTAGGCACTGACGCCAGGGAGTTTGTTAGTTCAAGATCAGTCTGGTCAACATAGTGTGTGTGGGGGGGGGAAGTGTAAGACTTTTTTTGTATGTGCTGATCCCGGTGCTTGAACTCAAGGTCTAAGTGCTGTCCCTGAGCTTTTTTTGTTCAAGGCTAACCCTCTACTACTTGGGCTGCAGCTCCACTTCCAGCTTTTTGGTGGTTAATTGGAGATCTCGGCTTCCTAAGGAGCTAGGGTTATAGACATGAGCCACCAGTGCCTAGTCAAAGTCTCTCTAGGTAGCTCAAGCTAATCTTGAACTTGGTCTGTAGCTCAGGCTACCCTGGAACTCATAGTCATTCTGCCTTGGCTTCTGGAGTACAGGGATTATAAGTGTACGCTATTATCTCTGCGAGACATAGGATTTTGGAAATACAAAAGGCAAGCTGGGAGCCCGTGGCTCAGGCCTGTAATCTTGGTTACTCAGGAGATTAAGATCTGAGGGTCACAGTTTGAAGCCAGCCTGAGCAGAAAAGTCTATCAGAGTCTTGTCTCCAATAAACTACTCAGAAAAAAAACAAGAAGTGGTGCCGCGGGTCAAGTAGTAGGGAACTAGCCTTGAGCACAAAGAGGCTCAAGGACAGGGCACAGGCCCTGAGTTCAAGTCCCAGGACTGGCAGAAAAGAAAATACAAATGGCAGAGCTAAGGTATAAAGCAAGAAGGGGAACTTTTCAGATGCTAGCGATGAACTGGCAGTGAGCAGAGGCTGAAGCCTGATGGCTTCCACTATACCAGTGGTTACAGGGCCTCCACCCAAAGCTGTGGCTTTGGTCCCTGTGTAGAAGTAATGCCTACATCATGCTGGGAGCCAGGAGAGAACTTTCTTTTTCCCTGTGGGACCCTGAGGAAAAAAAAAGCAGATGTGTTCAGGAAACCCTGCAAAAGTCTGATATAATTAATGATGGTTCACTAAGTCAAGCTTATTGAAAAGGAAAAAAAATAGTGTCAGGCGAGATCATAACCATAACTATCTCCCTATCAAGCACTTTCTAGGTGTTAGGTATCATTAGGGGTCACTTGGCATCAGAATCTTGATAACAAATCCATCAAGTAGGTAGTTTGATCAGTACCCCATTTTCAGATGAGAAAGGAGAGGTAAAGAGTTGCTGAGAATTTTCTTATAGACAAACAGATACCAAATAGTGAAGGTGGGATTTAAATCCACATGATCTGGCCCTTGAGACCATGCAGAATTAGATCTTTTTTGAGTCCTGGGACTTAAACTCAGGGCCTAGGTGCTGTTACCGAGCTTCCTTTGCTCAAGGCTAGTGCTCTACCATTTGAACCAGCACCACTTTCAGCTTTTTTGGTAGTTTATTGGGGATAGAGTCTCATAGACTTTCCTGCCCAGACTGACTTCTAACCCTGATTCTTGGAGCTCAACCTGAATAGCTAGAAGTATAAGCCTGAGCTACCAGCACCTAGTTTGAATTATAGAAGTATAAGCCTGAGCTACCAGCACCTACTTTGAATTATACATTTTAAAAGGACTAGAATACACTGAGGAAAGACAGGTATCATCAATAGAAAGGGACTTAAAATACAGTCTTTATGTCAAACCCCAAAATTAACTTAAATAAATATTGGGGCTACACCTGTAATCCTAGATACTTAGGAGGCTGAGATCTGAAGATTTTCATTCAAAGCTGGCTCAAGCAAGAGAGTCCATGAAATTTATCTCCAATTAACCAGCAAAAAAAAAAAATTAGATTTAAAACTGTGGCTTGGGCTGGGAATGTGGCCTAGTGGTAGAGTGCTTGCCTAGCATACACGAAAACCCAGGTTCAATTCCTCAGTACCACTTACATAGAAAAAAGCCGGAAGTGGTGCTGTGGCTCAAGTGGTAGAGCTCTGGCCTTGAGAAAGTCCAAGGACAGTGCTCAGGCCCTGAGCTCAAGCCCAGGACTGGCAACCCCCCCCATCACCACCACCAACAAAAAAAAAACTGTGGCTTAAGTGGTAGAGCACCAACTCAGAGTGAAAAAGCTAAATAACAGCACTCAGGCACTGAGGTAAAATCCAGGACTGACACAAAAGGCAGAAGTGGGGGTCTTGGGGGTACAGAATCAAAGGCTGAAACAAAAGAGCAAAATTTAGAAGATTTTAGAAGAAGCAAGGACCTGCTGGTGGCTCAAATCTATGATCCTAGCTACTCAGGAAACCAAGACCTGAAGATCAGAGTTTAAAGCCAGCAGAGCAGGAAAGTCCAATTAAGAACCAAAAGCTGGAAGTGGAGCTATGGCTCAAGTGGTAGAATACCAACTTTATGAGAAAAAAACTAAAGAATATCTCCGAGATTCTAAGATCCAGTAGTAGCACTAATGCGTGATACACACACACACACACACACACACACACACACACACACACACACACACACAGTTAAAATGGAATTGAAGTGTTAGCATTTGAAAGGCCCTGGGTTCAGCCCTAACACTAAAAAAATTATATCAAAAATACAAATATATTTTAAATATACTGTGAATATAAATCTACTTTAAAACTAAGATGTATCTCAGTGCAAAGCACTTGCCTATCAATTCAGTGCCCTGGGTTCAATCCTAAATATCAAAAGAGACAAAAACAAAAAAACAGTTAAAAAAAACCAAAGGCCTGGAGCATGACCTAGTGATAGAAGGCTTGCCTAGCATGCACAAAGCCCTAGGTTCAATTCCCCAGTGCCACATACACAGAAAAAGTCAGAAGTGGTACTGTGGCTCAAGTAGTAGAGCACTACCTTGAGAAAGCCCAGACAGTGCTCAGGTACTGAGTTCAAGCCCAGGACTGGCAAAACCAAAACTAAAGCCAAAACAACAAAAAAACCCCAAATTACAATTCAACTGTTATGTATTTTGCCACAACTTAAAAAAAAAAAAAAAAACCCATAGGGGTTTTGAAAGTGCCTCGGCGGGAGCGGCTGCTGGAGAGCAGCTGGAGATGTGGGTCGAGAGATGGATGAGACTGTTACTGAGTTTCTCAGGAGGACCATCTTGAAAATCCCCATGTACGAAATGATGACAGCCCTAAAAGCCTGGGATTTTTTGTCTGAAAGCCAACT
Organism: Megascapheus bottae; assembly: GCF_031878675.1. Lineage (NCBI taxonomy): Eukaryota > Metazoa > Chordata > Mammalia > Rodentia > Geomyidae > Megascapheus > Megascapheus bottae. The sequence goes on from NC_143525.1 coordinate 16,363,483, forward strand.
GCAAACTGTAAACTTCAGGCAGAGAAAGGAGCAGCTAGCTCTGGACTTGGTCCTGCTCTGTGAGGAGAAGTCTGCAAGTCTCAATGACAGAGCCCTTTCAGACATCATTTATATTCAAGTTCATCGGCACCAGAAAGTTTGGGATGTTTTTCAGTTGAGTGAAGGACCAGATGAAGACGTTGACCTTTTTGATGTGGAACAATTCAAAAGTTCATTTAAGAAAACTCTTCAGAGAGCATTGAGAAATGTGACGGTTAGCTTCAGAGTTGCAGAGGAGAATGCAGTCTGGATTCAAATTGCATGAGGAACACAGAATTCAAGGCCTAACCAGTACAAGCCGACCTATATGGTCTATTATCCCCAGACTCTGTATGCCTTCGCATCTCTCTCTGTTTTGAAGACACTGTGCCCCTTCTGAATCAGGCCCTGAAACCACCACCAGATTATGAAAATGGACCTGAGAAGCCGATACCTGGACTCACTCAAGGCCATTGTTTTTAAATAGTATAACCAGGTGTTTGAAAATCACAACTCTACAACACCCCTACAAGACGGAAAGCCTGGACTAGACAGAAATGTGGATCCCAGGCTCATTCATCAAAACACAGTGGAAAAAGAGAGAGTCCAAAGAATCACTGAAGAAACTTTTGGAGACTATCCTCAACCACAACTTGAATTTGCACAATATATTGAACCAGGTTCAAGAGTGACATGCACAGGGGCATCCTGGCTGAGTGGAAAAAGCCCCTCCGGTGTCTGGTCAAGTTCTCTAGCACACATCTTTTAGAAGCACTGAAATCCCTCCCACAGCCAGTATAGCAGATGCACTGCTTTCCCCATTGCTCACTTGTATACCCAGCAGGAAAAGAATTATTTTAAAATTAGAGATAAATAAGATCCATGTGGTTTGGCGAGCTCTGTGCTCCTTGACCATGTTGCACACATATTCCAGTTAAAAGCTAGCTGGCGAGCTTGTCTGTAAATCTGCATGCTAGGGATTCAACACGCTTTCCTCCTCTCCCTCTGACCCCTCTCCTGCGAACTTCAGCAGTGTGTGTGCGCGTTGAGAGAAGGACAGACAAAAGTTGCAGGAAGATATGCTGCTCCAGATTGGCCCCACCCCAGAGTGGCAGACACCGGATCTCCCCTCGGCCCCCGGGAGGGCTACTTCCAGTGGCTGATGTCCAGGGATTTGCAACTAAGCCTTGGATCTTACAAAAGAGAATCAAAAAAGCTACCCAACTCAAAATCTCTAGCAGCGTCATAAAATTGGCCCATTCAGAGTTCCAGTAAGCTATTTACAAGAGGTTATATATCTGAGAGTACTTATGTAATAATGGTGTCTTTGTGTTATTTGCATAACCGATTTTATTATATATATAATAGACTCATCATCATAGAATTTGTGAATAAAGATAATGAAAAAAAAACCCCACAATAACAAGTTCCATGGTTCATGCGTACAATCACAGCTGCCTGAGAGGCTGAGGTAAGAGAGATCACAAGTGTCAGAAGCCCTGGGTTAGATTCCTCAGTACCACATAAACAGAAAAAGCTGGAAGTGGTGCTGTGGCTCAAGTGGTCGAGTGCTAGCCTTGAGCAAAAGAAGCTCAGGGACAGTGCCCAGGCTCAGAGTTCAAGCCCCAAGACTGGCAAATAAAAATAAATAACTCGGGCTGGGAGTTTGGCCTAGTGGTTAAAGTGCTTGCCTAGCATGCACAAAGACCCGGGTTCGATTCCTTGGTACCACATACATAGAAAAAAAAAAAGCCGGAAGTGGTGCTGAGGCTCAAGTGGTAGAGCTCTATCCTTGAGAAAGTCCAAGGACATTGCTCAGGCCCTGAGCTCAAGCCCAGGACTGGCAAAAAAAATAAATAAAATAAATAAATAAATAAATAAATAACTCACCCAAAATCAAAATGTGTGTTTGAAATGATTTAGGAACGGGATCTGTGAAGCAAAAGTAGTTCCATGAAAACACAACAGATTTGGAGGAAACATGCTTAAATGAAAAACATGGCTAATTTAATTTTGAAAATTAAAAGAAGGGTACATATACCTAACCAAAAAAAACCACCCAACCCCATCCTCCACTCGACCTCTCTAGGGAAAGGCTGGTCTTGGCCCACCTTTGTATCTCTTCAGCCTATAATGTGGGGAATGTGACACGTGGAACATCTTTGCAAGGGTAACAAGGTGTACTCCTGGTGCTCTAGTTAGTTCTTGAGCCACTTGAATCTTTTGCTAATTAAGAGATAAGGGTCTTGAATTTTTCTGCCCCAGCTGACTTTGAATCATGCTCCTCAGAGCTCAGCCTCCTCAATAGCTAGGATTACAGGTGTGAGCCCCTAGCACTGGCATTTCATAGGTGTGAAAACCTCAACCTCAGAATATTGAAGTGACTTACGGTTACAAACAAAGTAAATGTTGAGGTAGAATTGTCCTCGGGTCAGTGAAAGGCTGCTTCATTCATGTGAAATCCAGGGCTAGTAGGGGTGACTGGCTGGAGTAGGGGGAGGAAGAGGTGGGGAATGGCTGGAGAGGGAGATCTAGCATCTGCAGCACTCTGCCCAGCATAGAAAGAGATCACTGAAAAGCCTCCTGGTGGGTGAAGCTTGAGGAAGAGCTCTGACTCTAGGGACAGCAGCGGCCCTCTTCCTGCCATCACTGTCTTCCCCTAACGACCAGGTGGACCTGGCCTATCCCAACTCATCCAAGATAGCATAAATAGGTACTAGAATAATTGTATTTTAAAAATTGGAAGGGGGAACTGGGCAGTGGTAGCTCATACCTATAATCCTAGCCGAGAACAAAGCCAATTAGCTCCCCAAAGGCTGGAAGTGGAGGTTGTGGCCCAAGTGGCAGAGCATCAGCTGTGATTGAAAAAGCCAAGAGACTGGAAACTTGAGTTTAAGCCTTAGTGCAAAAGAAAAAAAGCAGCTCCCCAGCAAACAGAAAACAATTGAGGGCTCAGGCTGTGGCTCAGGTGACAGTGTATCTTTCCAGCAAGTGTGAGGCCCTGTGTTCAAACTCCAGTCCTGCCAACAAAAAAGTTGAGTGGAACCAGGCAACCATTGGTGGCTAATTTGTATAATCCTAGCTACTCAGGAGACTGAGATCTGAGGATCGAGGTTCAAAGCTAGCCTGGCCAGAAGAATCTGTGAGACTATCACCAATTCTGGAAAAAGCTGGAAATTGAGATGCAGTGTAAGGGGTAGAGCATCAGCCTTGAGCAAAAAAAGTTAAAGGACAGCACCTAGGTCTGAAGTTCAAGCTTTGGTACTGCGCGCACATGTGCGCGCGCGCACACACACACACACACACAGAGTTGAATTAAAACTGTCTAAAACAGTATAATAAAAAGTGTAATCGCCAAGCGCCTTTAGTAGCTCTGTCCTTTAAGCATAGAAAGTTAGCAACAAGCTGCCCACAGCTCTGATAGGCAGCATGAGCCTCTATGGTTCATGACCTTTGGTGGACAAACAGCTTGCAAAACACAAGCTGGGAAGGGGTGTGGACAACTAAAACAGTGTGTGGATGTGGATGGCTGGGATAGATTCAGATTGTGTTTATATGTTCCATTGTCCTACTGAATTATAAACTTCCAGTGCCTTGTAAACCCAAGATCCCTCAATACCACATCCTGTACTATAGGAGAGGCCTGGGTCACATACACACGCACACACACGCACACACACACACACCACTCACACTGCTTGGAGATTGGGGAGTCATATTGTGGTCTTAAGGATATTGGTTGAAACTTGTTGTTGGAATTAACATGAATACAGTCCCAGAGAGGCTAGGCCAAAAAAATGTCCAGAAAGACAATCAGCTTCTTTTGGGCCAAGTTGTAGGTTTAGTGTATAAATATCTGAAACACAGATATTGTTATGTTAACTGAAAAAAGTAAACAAAATACATCAGTGTAGAAAGTGTGATCCCATTTAAAATATGTGCAGAGAGAGAGAGAGAATAAAAAGGTTAGGGAAGATAACATGCCAAAATATCCACAGTGCTCATCTCTTGTTTTTATAAAGGGCTTTTATTTATAGCTTTTTCAAATTTTCTACATAAACACGGAGCGAAAGTTATAAAAATGTCCCTCAAAATGACATTCTCTGAAATCCAAGCAGGCCCTCCCAGGGACAGCTTTGAGTGAGAATGTGCGTGCTGGGAAGAGCAAGCAGGCAGCCTCTGGCAGTTAACCCTGTGTCATGGCTGTCCAGGGAGCTCCCTTCCAGGGCCTGCTCTCCTAGACAATATCTGAATGGCTCTGTCTGGAGACCAAGGCTATCTATTCACTCAGAGCTGGTATAGGCAGGAGCGCAAAGAAACCTCTATATCCTCATTGAGTCAGTCCTTTCCAGGCTACTTGCCCTGCAGATGAAGCCATGGGCAGCTAGGAGCTTCCTTGGGGAACCTGACCATGTTTGGGCACCACCAGAGCAGAAAGATGCATCAACCTATGAGAATCCCATGATTCCCAAATTCTCCCCGGTGAATGAGTGATAAGGCAAGGGGCTACCTGCCATGGCAGGATACCGGATGGGCTGCCTGATGGAAAGGCAGGAAGGGGAGTTGGAAAGAGCTAAAGCCAGAATTGGGAGATTCTCCAAGGCTTTTCTTGAAAGATGGAGGAAGCAATGTGGAAAGAGGGCCACTGAACTGCCACTAGAAGGGGGGAGGGGAAGAGAGAATGAGAGGCGGAGGAAGGGAGCAGCCTGTCCCTCTTCCTGGCTTCCCTGTGAGGGACACAGACTCGGATGGGGAGGCAGGAATTTTAATCACGTACACAGAGAGACTGGGGAAGAAGCCCTGTGTTAGATGACTGGGTGCCTTGAAGAATGGAGGCTGGGGCTTGGGTGGTTCTGGTGATCTGAAAACCAGAGGAGTGGGAGGCAGGGTGGAAAGAAGAGAGAAGGAAGGTGGGTTGAGCTGCCTTTTCCTCGAGCACCCCATTCTAGTTTCTCATGGGACGTTCCTTGGTGAGCCCCAGCCATCCTGGTGATCTCAAGAGTGTCTGAGCTCTACTTCAGAGCCGAACTGGGGCCCATGGTGGGGTTGGTGGAAGCTGTGACTGCGGATGCTGAAGAGTCTCTGGGTAAGGCCCAAGGTGACTACCAGCAAGGCGACCCCCAAGAAGAGCAGCACCCATTGACCCACTCGGGCCTGCTGTGGCTCCAGATTCATGCCCAGGAAGTTGATGAGGCCGGAGTCTGAGAAGGAGTCTTCCGAGCGAGCTGGGCGGGGAAGCAAGGAGACAGGGCAGTGGGCAGGGCGATGGGCTGGCTGGGGCCATGTGTTCTGGCATCCCTGACCTTGCTCTGAGGTCAAACTGGAGCCTGCCTGGACTGGGGTGAGGGCTCAGCCCTGGGTGAGCTGTGGGGGCTGGGCCTAGGGCTGGAGGTGGGGTGGGTGGTGGTACCAGAGTTTGGTGTCCAGGTGTACTGCGGCCAGCCCAGTTTCTCCCCATGTCTTCCGTTCTCAGTGATGAGCCATTCCATCAATGGCTTGAAGTAATTCAACATCGCTGATGCTGACATGTTAGGCTGGCCTGTGATCAGTTTCATGGCCTCTGGCCATGGCTTACTGAAGCCCAGCTTCATGGTGTCCCTGAGGAAGGAACCAGAGAGTAGGAAGTGGAGTCAGAAAGGACCCGACCTCTCTAGCTCAAGCATGATCTCCTTTCTCCACACCCCTCTCCTACCCTAAACTTCTCTTTAGGATTGAGGTGGGGGTGTGGCACAAGGATAGAGACAAGGATAGGGAGGGGAAGGACTGGGGCTGAGGGGGGCATGAGGGTGGTTCCTAGCTCAAGAGCCAAAATGGCAGCCATCTCCAGAAAATAGGGCTCCCTTTTAAGGGCTGCAGGCTAGAGAATAGAAACAGTCACGGAGGGCGGAAGGACACTCACGCCAGCAGCTTCCCTGCCTCCTTGGACTGGTAGATGTCACACGTGTGCAGAGGGCCCTTGTGGCCAGCTGCCTGGCACAGGGCTTCGTGGAACTGGAACTGAATGATGAAGCTGATAAAGTACCTGGGGTGGAATGAAGACATGACATAGGTTGGGTGGAGGGGTGCTGTCACGGAGACCTGGCCCCTTCTAGAGTCTGCTACAGTCACAGGGGACACCTAGTAAGGCAAGATGCAGTCAGGATGTCAAGGTGAGCCTGTCCTGGTATTTGGAGCTGCCCAAGCCCCTTTCCAGTGGTGCCTGTATAGATGGACGCTTCCTAACCATGAATCTACCCTTCACCTCTGGGGCTGAAGGAGCAGCCTGCGGGAGCAGGTGTGGAGTCAAGCCCTGAGAAGGCACAGTGGGCTGTCTTGAGGCAGTGAAGTCTCCATCCCTGAGATATATGCAAGTAGAGGCTAGGGGTTGCCACATGGATCATGTGGCTCTGCCAAGACTGCCTGGGGAGGGAAACTAGCCCACATGGTCTTAAGCCCAAGCAGCAGCCTTGCCAAGTCTGGAGTGAATTTAAATGTCCCAACCAACAGCACAGACTTCTCTCTTTGAATGCTGGGCATAAGCCATGTGCTACTTGCTCCCTTGGCATTTTCCCCAAACTGCTTCGCTCAGGCTGCTGGCTAGGATTCAGGATATCTCTTTCTAGGGCAGCCAAGTCTCCCTTGCTCACTCTTGACTGGTTAATTGTCCTTGTTGAACTGAGCTACCAAGTGTCACATGGCTGATTTCAGGGTGAGCATGAGTGCTGGCCTGGAATCCGACTGGAGACCCTTCCCCAAGGGTCATTCCTGGGGCAATAGCTAGACCAGGCCTGTCTGACGTGCCTTGTTTATGAGTCTCCTCAATCCTCAATCCCTCCTCCTCATTCTGACCTTTGAGCAGGTGATGCACTCTTCCCTTCCTAGGCTTGGTGAGGTGTGGGGTGGGATAAGCTTTACTCATTCGCCCATGTGTGGCATTGTTTCAGGTGATAGGATGGAAAGTAGGACAATAAGACTTGCTTCAGTGGCTGTTTGGAGACCATCAGAAGCACAGATCAGCCAGGAGCTGGGTGGCTCACTTCTAGAAATCTTAGCTACTCAGGAGACTGAGGTCTGAGGATAGAAGTTTGAAGCTAGCCTAGTCAGAAGAGCCTGTGAGAAGACTCAGCTCAATTAACTAGAATAAAAAAGTAGAGGTATGACTCAAATGCTAGAGTGCCAGCCTTGAGAGAAAAAACTAAGAGCATTTAAGGCCCCGAGTTGAAGGCTCAGTACTGACATACACACACACTCAAAGCCAGCAACCAGGAGTGCCCACAGTCCTGAGAGGCTCTCCTTGATTCTTGGGTAGCCTGCACTACCTGTGACCCACCTGGCACTCCTTCTTGGGGTCTCCTCAGGCTCTAACCTTCTGGGGGGGGCTCTAGGTCCTTTACATATCTTTCCTTGCCCTTGGTAAGTGCCACCCTGGAGAGATCAGGTAAGGAGAGGGGCTTCACTGGGCACTTTCACTCTATGGGCACATGACTCACAGATCAGTGCAGGAGAATATTTAACAATGGTAGACCAGGGCCACCTGACCCTCTGCCTGCTGGGGACATAGATGACTAAGTAGCCCTCATGGCCACCCTATGAAATGAGATCGAGGAGAGGAAACAAATGTTGCTGAAAGAGGTAGAGGGTGTTGCTGAATCGGTCATGAACCTGAACTTTGATGCCAAGTATGTGATTGTAACATGCCCCATAATAACTTCCAGATAAGCTGGGTCTCCAGCCTTAGGCTTTAGGCTATCGAAGGGTCCTTGAGGTACTACTCAAAGCATATCACGGGCAATTGTGTTCAATCAGAGCAAAGAAACCACAATCTTATTTTAAAACCCAAACCACCAGGTGAAGGAAGGCAAACACAGTCAAAATATTTTCTGTTCATGTGTGAAAACGGAACAATGAAGCTTGTAGAGACTGGTTTTAGAAGGGAGTCGGGAGAGGAAGGAGAATGATGAAGAAGCTGATTCTTTTCTGTTCACACAAACATCCCTGTTATAATTAACTGGTGACAACAACATGAACAACGAATAGCATTCAGTTACCATTCAGACAGGTGTCCTGGTTAACGTTAACTACTCAGCTGAGTTATGGAAACTATAGGCTAAGTTTCTATTTTCAGCTGCTTAGATGGCAGAGGCTCTCACCCAAAGAATATTTAAAGGAACATCTCAGGGTTATTAGCAGGCATTGGGCCCAGGCAGTATGAGTCACACCCCCAGTCTCACAGCTTTGGGATGGGGCAGTGATTGCAGCTTAAACACAAAGACCCAGGCATTTCCCCCTCCTCCCTGGGCTCCTCCTTTTCCCAATTACCTGATGTAAGGTACACTTGAAGGAACATGGAACTTGGCCCCTGGGTCAAAGTCATCTTGAGTCCTGGGCACTGGGGGACACAGACCCTGGTACTTCAGCCTGTCAAGGGGAAGACATATTGAAGGGAGCATTTAGGGAGAAGTGAGCTGGGGGAAGGTTGGAAATTTTGACTGGAAGGATAGTCCTTCCACTTATGACTACCTGGGCATTGGGATCCCCCACCCCTAAATCGCTTAAACACACACACACACACACACACACACACACACACACACACAGCTCATCTGCAGGCATGCAAGCTTACACAAACATCCCTTAGACATCTTTCCCAACCCACCACCCTAGGTGGAATGTTCTAGAACCTGAGGCTCCACCACTCCTGGTTGTAGTTCTCCTTAGTGATGGTTCCATCAAAGACCCTCCAGCGCCACTGGTCAATGAGGTAGCTGAAGGGGATAAAGGCGATCTTGTCCAGGGCCATCTTCATCAGAAAATTGATGTCATACTCTGTTAAGGGAAGGGAACTCAGCCTCAGTTCCATGTGAGCCTCTTGCCTAGAAGCTCGGTCCCCATGCGCAGTGGGGAGCTGGGTACCTCTTTGGACTCTGAGAGCTGACCCTTGGAATGGTCTGTGCGTTCCATCCTCTTAGACTCACCCTGTTGGAGTCTTCCTCTCCCACCATTGCTCTGCCCCAAACCTCACTGTACAGGGGCTACCTCCCAACTCCCTGCCCTTTCTGGGCTCTCAGTTCACCAAGATCTCCTCTTCCCTCTCGCACCGTAACCACCGCCCTCTTTATCCAGCAGGTTGATGCTGTGTAGGTGCTTGGGAGTAGACACGGAGAGGGCCAGCACGTCCCCAATGGCCTCATGAAAGCCCGGGTTGGCGCCCTCCCGGAAGGCCACGGGCAAGTCCTTGTACTGCATGAAATACTGGATGTGACCCATTTCGTGGTGAACCACCACCAGCTCTTCCATGTTCACAGTGGTGCACTGCTTGATCCTGGGGACAGGATGGGGAGAGACAGTGTCAGAACAGAGGCACTGCTGTGTGCAGGGAATTATACATGGGAAGGAAGGGAAAAGTGAAACATCAAGAGAGCTTGCTGGCAAAGAGGAAACGGGCACTGGAAAGTCCCTAGTCAATTCCAGCCATTTCTCAGCCCCTTGTGTTTCTTACTTGCTCTAGGGCCAGTTCCTCAGGGAAATCACATCTGGCTATTTTCCAGCTCATGCATTTTAACCCTAGTGAGTGTATTTGAAGAATTCTTAGGCCTAAGACTGGCTGATAGCTGCAGGATTGTCCAAGTCAGGTTTTCACCCCTGTTCTCTTCCAATTGCAGGAAGTTCTCCTTGGATGTAACCAAGGTGCCTTGTAGTTCAAGTCCATCATGAGATTGGGTCTGATCAGCTCCTCCTCTGACATCGCATAAAATTGGGAGCTTTTACCCCTTTGGTCCTGCCTATCTTACAACCTGACAACTCCAGTCCCCATGCTTTTGAAGGGCCCAGAGCCAGGCAGCCCAGTGAGCTGTGTCTCAGTTGTGTTTGTATTCTAGGCTTCTCGTAAAATAGGGCAGATCATCTTTTCTACTTCACCCTGAGCTGTAGCATCTTTTGTCCCTTCTTTTGGATCTAGGTCTGGAGTCTGTCTTTAGAACACAGACAATAGAACATGAGAAGCTGGGCACTGGTAGCTATTCAGGGGACTAAGAGCTGAGTTTGTGGTTCAAAGCCAGCCCAGGTAGGAAAGTTCATGAAAAGTAGCTCAAGTGGTAGAATCCTAGCCTTGAGTGGATAACCTGGCCCTGATTTCAAACCCCAGTACCTGCACAAAAAGTAAAATAAAATATAATACCATAATGTAACTGTCAATATTGGGCTTTGCCTTTGAGAGTCTTAGTAGCTTCTGCTTTTGGCTGAGGGTTGCCAGCTGTCAGGTAATGAATCTGCCTGCCTGAGATCAACACACTGTAAGAGATCACAAGGCAGCCAGGAGATGCCTGACCAGCTCTTAGCTAGTTATCCAGTCAGTTACCCAGTGTGTGAGCAGAGAGGCCAAATTGAACATCCCACCCCACATGGAAGAACACCAAGAAACTCAGTCCATAGCAGAATAGGGAAGGAAGAAGTGCCAGGCTCTGGGCCACAAAGCAGTTATTTCAGCCACTAAAACTACCCTAGCTGGGGCTGGAGATGTAGCCCATTGGTACTTTCCTAGCGTGTGTGAGGCCCTATGTACACCTGCACACACACACACACACACACACACACACACACACACACACACACACACACACACACAACTAAGGTCTCCAATCACTGTGGAGTAAGGAATAAACCATTTCCATGGCACATTGCCTAACTTCCTGGCCCATATAATCACAGTTATAATCCACTGGTTTATTTGTTTTGCTTTTTTATTTTGCTAATCCTGGGCCTTGAACTCAGGGCCTGAACACTGTCCTTGGGCTAGAGCTCTACCACTTTAGCCACACAGCACCACTTCTGGCTTTTTTTCTATGTATGTGGTACAACCCAGGTCTTTATGCATGCTAGGCAAGCACTCTACCACTAGGCCAAACTCTTGGCCCTTTGTTTTGCTTTTGAGACAGGGTCTCATTATGTAGCCCAGGCTAGCCTCAAATTCCTAGGTGCTTGGATTATAGGCATGCATCACTACACCTGACCAAAGGGTTGTTTTGTATCACTAATTTTTAATGGTTTGTTATGACTACAGTATAGGTAACTAAACTCTATTCTGATGAAGGCAGCTTTGATCTGCTAGTGATGGGAAATGGGTTGTGCAATCCTGTACTGCAGCCAGGGAAAGGGCTAGATCCATTCAGGGAGGCTAGAAGTCTGCATAATGTCACTCCAGGTCCTTGAGCATTCCCCATCTGACCACACTGACAGAAACTGGCCAACACTTGAGGGGACCCTCATTTGTGGACAGTTTTTCATCAGAAGCTCAAGGCTAGAACGCTTTTGCCTCTCAATCTCAAACTTGGTCCTGAACTGCTTTCATGTTTCTTGTTCTTCCAGTATCAAGAATGGGGACAGATCCTTGACTTTGCTTATCTCCTTGCCCTTGAGCTCAGGATAAGATCCTCATATTTCAGATAGACAGACAAACAGACAGACAGACACACAGACAGACACACAGACCTGAAATCCTTGCCATTGTAGAAATCCCAAGCTGAGGCGTGGCATACCACCTCCCGCCCATCCGTTGGTTTCTCCAGCATTGACTTGTTCCAGAACTCGGGAGGCACAGGCAGCAGCCCCAGGGAGGTGAAAAAATTGTCAGCTTCCTTAAACATCCTCCTGGGTGTCCAGCCCTACAAGCAAGACAGAGTTCTGCCCAAACTGGGGGCTGTGATGTCAGGCTGGGTAGCAAGACCTGAGAGAGCACCAGGCTGGAAGGCCTGGCTCAATCAGAGGGACTCTCCCATCCTAGCAGAGACCTCTCCTTGGAAGCTCCAGGGTGACCCATGGAGCAAGAGGGCCCTGGCCATACAGACCTGCTTTATCATGGCCTCTGTGGCATCAATCTTGGGAGCTGAAGGAAAGGGTACCACCAAGTCATAGATGTTGGACCAAGTCTGGCTCCACATATTCCCTGGAGGCAGGTGAGGTGGCAGAGAAGAGACAGATATAGAGTGTGTGTGTGTGTGTGTGTGTGTGTGTGTGTGTGTGTGTGTGTGTGTATGTGTGGGTTTGTACACATACCCACACATAAGCACCAGGACTGGAGCTTGAACTCGGGGCCTGGGTGCTATCCGTTAGCTTTTTTGCTCAAGACTGATGCTATTCCACTTGAGCCACACCTCCACTTCCAGCTATTTGGTGGTTAATTGGCAACAAGGGTCTTGTAAACTTTCCTGCTCCAGCTGTGTATAGCTAAGATTACAGGCATGGGCCATTGGCACCTGGCTCAGATGTGGCCTTTTTAGGTTTCATGATCTCCTGCAGGATAAGGAGCCAGATCCCAGGCCTACCAATTGTAGTGGTATCTCTTGAGCATCTACTGTTTGCAAACTATGCTAGGTACTTTCAAGATAAGGTCTTTCTATGTGAAGTTCACAAGCCTCTTGCCTCATCCTTCCAAGTACTAAATTACAGGTATGTGTGGCCGTGCCTGGATATGCTGGGTGTTTGACATACATCATCTTCTACCTGCACTTTTGACTTACAAGGTCATTACTACATTGGTTACAGGTAAGGATATTGCTGGTCAAGGATTAATTCTACATTTGAGTAATTCCACATAGCCACCACTTCCTGACTATACTGCCAAACATACCGTGTCCATTTGTAATCCCATTTGTACCCATTGTGTAGCAGAGGAAACTGGTCGAGGAGTTAGCAACCCATCCAGGGGCCCACAGTTCCTACACAGTGAGACTGGATTTAAAGACTGGTAGGCTACGCTCTTGTCCATCCACACACTGAGGGGTGACAAGGACCTCTTGAGGGACTGGGATGCCTGCCTGGTGGCTCCTCCTCTGCTGATTGCTCGAGGCGCGAGGCTGAATTCTAAGCCCAGCTCTGCTCCACTCTCAGGCCACCCAGGGCAGGCGGACTCCTCTCCTTGGTAAGGTCTGGTTTCTCCATCACTGAGTTGACAACGTCTGCTCATGTGTTCCTTTTGGAACCCAGTGGGTTTCACATGCCAGTCAAGTACTGTACCACTGAGCTACCTCCCCAGCCCCTCAAGTGGCATCTGGTCTCTCAAGGAGAGCAGGTAGGTGAGACCTTAGACTCATATCTGGACAACACTCTGGGTCTCCCTTGTAACTTCTAAGTGGTCTGTGGCCCTGTCTGGCCTCTCAGCTCATCATAACACAGCCCTCTGGGAACCTGTTCACTATGGTCCAACAGGGACACAAAAGGACAGCATCAACTTTTCTCTACCTCCTATACATCCGGGGAAAGCTGAGGGTCCAAACACTAGAAAATGGAGGGTCTAAAGGGTACAGTATATTCTTTTTTTCTTTCTCTAGTTGCCTTGGCTCAGACTATCTGCCCTCTTCCTCACCACCATTTTCCATTTCACCTTTGAAATTGTGCTCTTGTGGAGCCTTTTCAACCCCCATTCCTCTGGCTCTTGCTGTCTTGAGGCATAATGGGTAATGTTGCTCCCCCTAACAAGATTGTGAACTTTTCTCTTGGCTCTGTAGCAAGTATGGCACCCACAGGGGTTTGGGAGGTGGATTGTGGCACACTAATAGAACCTTTTCCTCGCATGGACAAGATGCTGGGTTCAATGCCCAGCACCATAAAAAGAAACCTGTCACCAAATGTGAGCAGCGGGCTTCTCCCAGACCCCTCCCTCGGCCATGTTCCTTTTAGTGCTTGAATTCTACCCTTATCCCAGCCTGATCTTTTGCCTTGTTCACCTTCTCTCTCCTCAAGCTGGATGCACGCCCTTACCCAACAGGTGAGCAGGAATGGGGCCCTCGAGGTGGACACGCTGGGCCCCGTAATGCTGGTGCAGGGCACGACGCACGTAGGCATGCAGGTTCAGGTAGAGAGGCTGCAGCTCCTGGAAGAGCTTCTCCAGGTCTCGTTCCAGGGATGGTGTCTCATACATGGACCTCCAGGAGTCTCCTGCATCAATGTAGCCTGCACAGGGGACACAGCCAGGCTCTCCTGATACAGCCTCTTTTTCTTCCTGCTACTTCCATGCTATTTCCAGGATCTACTTTTCCCCAGTCTTGGGCTCCCAGAATACCTCTTAAGGAGCCTGATGGTGGTGGGGACAGGGGGACCAGAAAGCCAGTGGTAACTGGCAGGGAAAGCTCACCATTGAGTCGAGCAGCCTTGTTGGCAAGTTCCACATACTTGGGGAAAAAAGGGAGGATCTTTTTCCCCACCTTGTCTCTCCAGCTCTGCCAAACCCATAGCAGTTGTTCGTAGTCTCGAGATGTGGCCATCATATTTGTTAGATCTGGGAAGGAACAGTTAAATGGCTTTAGCCCCAGCTCACCTCCCATGTGCTTATAAAGGGACGGTGGCCATTTTGGAACTAGAATAAAACTGGCACAATTGCTGGGTGCCTGTAGCTCATGCCTGTAATCCTTCCTGGCTACTCAGGAGGCTGGGATCTGAGGATCATGGTTCATAGCCATTCCAGGGAAGAAAGTCCATGAAACTCTGATCTCCAATTAACCAGAAGTAGAGCTGTGCTCAAATGGTAGAGTGGCAGCCTTGAACAAAATAGCTAAGAGACAGTGCCTAGGCCTTGAGTTCAAGCCCTAACACCCCTCCCTTACACACAAATACAAATTGGCACCATCACAAGAAAGTGACATGTAGGCAACAAATCTAGTGGCAGGAGAGATGCTGAGAGCCAATATCTTTCAGGAGTTCCCAGGTGCCATGTGTAGAACAACACACCACATGTACACCATCTCAGGCATTTGCAGTGTTTCAGCAACCTGCTGTTTGTCCCTCCTTCCCTATGGGCAAGTTTGCTGAGGTTCTCAGGTACCCCAGCCAGGAAGGAGTTGGTCTGAGGCACAAACCAAAGGTACCAGATCCCAGAGCAGGTTGTCCTCACTCATCCCCACTCTTACTTGACCCTCAAATTACCTTGGCAGGTTTGCTTCTCCATTGTCAAAAAGGACATCCCTCCCAGGGGAGTTAAAAAAAATCCCTGAGCAGGGACTGTCCTTGTCTTTGTGTTCCTCAGGGCCCAGGACACCTTTCACATAGTGTTTATGAGCCAGAAAAAAAAATAGCTATAAAGATAGTGGAAATGCAAAGAATTGTCTAAGTACCACCAGAGATCTGGAAACCCATATATATATATATATATATATGGGTATTTTTATTGTGCATATATTCATATATATATAATTTTGTGCCTGCTAATACTAGGGCTTGGTCTCAAGGACTTTTCTGTCTGAGATGGCTTCAAATCATAACCATTAGATCTCAGCCTCCTGAGTAATAGGATTATAGGCATGAGTTGCCAGGACCCAGCAACCCAAGGTTTATGTCGCCTCAAAGCTGTTAAGCATGAGACCTCCTCAGATACAACATGGAACTGATATCCCCCTTCTCAGGCTGGGGCACATGACCAGGGCTCCTGGCCTGTCCCTGGCCTGACACAGAATAGGCCATAGCCATTAACTTTCTCAACCGTCACTGTTGGATTTGTGCTTAAGTCTCCCAGCTCTGGATCACACCAAAATATCTACTTTTCACAAATATAAGTTCAATTAATTTTTCTTAAAAAGGGTGGTGTATTTTGAGAAGTCTCTGTTGGTTTTCCAGTGATCTGAGTCTATTTTTTTTTTTTGGGTGCATGGCGGGGGCTTCTTAATTTTTGCTGTGTCAGTGATCCTACAGGGGCTGCATCAGGGGCTCTCTGATGGGGGGCTGGAGTGTCACACCCTTTCACGTTCTTCTCAAGAAACACATATGTACCTAGATGTGCACCCAGGCACATACATACCTGCCTCTCTCCACTTTGTGCGCATACCCACATCCACTACTGTAGGCCAAACCCTGCCCTGGAAGATCTGTTTCTTAGTCCTGTTTATTTTCCATTTCCCACTCTATTTGCCATTGTTCTAATGTGGGAGCTGGGCTGAGGGCCAAGAAGAAACCATGTCTGGAAGGAGATTCCTTATGAAAAATGTTCATATTCCCCAAGCCTGGAAGGGGTGGGTTAAGAGTATCTGTGTGGCCTGGTGCAGTGGCTCACGCCTGTAATCCTAGCTACTCAAGAGGCTGAGATCTGAGGATCTTGGTTCAAAGCCAGCCTGGGCACTAAAGACCTTGAGACTCTTTATTCAATTAACTGCTAGAAAAACCAGAAGCAGGATTGTGGCTCCAAAGGTAGGGCAGTAGCTTTGAGCTGAAGAGTTCAGAGACAGCACCCAGGCTCAGAGTTCAAGCCCCACCACCACCACAAACAAACAAAGAGTATCTGTGTGGTGAGGTCCAGAGTGAGCCCTTTTCAAAGAAGACAGCGAAAGAAATGGGGGGCTGTGAGCTCCCTGTGTTCAGCAGGAAGTGAAGGCGGAAGGAGGGATGACAGCGGAAAGACACCAGTGAGGCCGGCTTCTAGTACTTCTCAGAATACTGGCTGGCCTTAGTTTCCTTTTCAGCCATGTGTTGGGAGTGGGACAGAGATCCAATAAAGACAGAGAACATTGAGGTGATATGAGGAGAACCACAAAGAGAAGACGGAGGTGCTGGGATTCCATGAAAGCCACTGAAAGATGAACTCCAGTCCCTGCTGCTGTGTGATGGAATGTAGAGAGGAAGGAGAGCCAGGGGAGTTCGAGGCCTGCCTAGCAGCAGAATATTGAAGAAAGGCTGAAGTAGGGGTTGATTCTGAGTGGGAGTACAACAAGCTCCACTGGTAGAAAGCCAGAGGAGTATTTCTCCCTAACCCGGCAGCATTTCCACCCATGCCAGCCCAGCCCCCACCTCTCTCTCCTCTCAGGGTGTTCTCACCAGGCTCCAGCTGTAGACAAGTGCCATTTTCGTGGCACACAGAAGCCACGCTGTAAGCGGTCTCCATGTCTAGCAGGATCTGATTGTACTGAAGGGAAACAAAGGGGCACAATGAGGGAGGGGAAGGTCCTTGGGCCCCCAAGGACTATGGTTGGGGCTCTGGAGGACACATTCCCTAAAGCTACTGTCTTCTCAGAAATTCTGGGGACACCTGTGGACCTGGCCCTTGTCACCACTTGACATATCAAGGAAGCAGCAGTAGCAGGGCAGATTCTATCACCCCCCACCCCAAAGCTGGGGTCAGTCCCTCCTACGGCCTTAATTCTCTGCTTCTCTAAGGAACATACCTCCTCCAGCTCCTTGATAGGCAGGGCTGCCCGGTCCAGGTCTTGAACTTTCTTTACGATCCGCTTGGTGGTAGCGCTCTGGAAATGGCTCACATCAAACCGTCTGGCCCAGGTGCCATACCTCAGGGTGTGGTTGGCCATTTGCATGTTGTGCTGCATCTGTGGGCACAGGGACTTGTGTCATGGGCCTTTGGAGCAGTCTCCAGACAGGAGATAGCATCGAAGGTTGGGGATGAGGAGGGTATATGTGTGTGGCATAGTTTAATTAAGATACTGCCTTTGTCTATATAGATGTACAAACTAGGTCATCTGATAAAGTCCTAGGTACAGTACATGCCCATCAGTAGATGCCTACAGTTCAGATAGGCATCCTAACAGAGTAGGACATCTGCTTGGATATTGGCACGTCATTTCTATAATCCTGCTCAGGAGGTTGAGAACAACCAGTCTAGGCAGGAAATTTTATGAGACTCTTTCCAATGAATTGGCAAAAACTTGTGGCTCAAGTGGTAAGGGTACCAGTCCTGAGCAGAAAAACTAAGGGCTCGCACCCAGGCCTTGGTTCCAGTATGAGTGCACACACACACATGCACACACCCGATCAGGATGGAGGCAGCTTGTTACTGTGGCCTCCCTAAGGCTCATGGTCCTATCAGTAAAGTGGGAAAAAATATAAGCTGTGTATTGGGGGCTCACACCTAAGATTCTAGCTACTTAAAGAGGCTGAGATCTGGAGGGTGAGGATCAAAACCAGCACAGGTGGGAAAATCTGTGGCACTTATCTCCCATTAACCATCAAAAAGCCAGAAGTGGAAGAATACTGTCCTTGAGCAAAAGAACTCAGGGATAACATCCAGGTCCGGAGTTCAAGCCCCAGGACTGGCACAAAAAAGTTAAGAAAATTAACTTTGGTGATAGTAACTTACATATAAAGAATTTATGGTGTGTTAGTAGAGACTGGTTTTAGTGAAAGATCTGTGTGAGTGTGCATGCGTGGAGGTGGGTCATGGCTCCTACCAGGATCTTGCTGTTCTCCGTGGTGATGTTAGTATTGTAGTTCCAGTTGGCCTCGGCATATTTATTCCACACCACCTGGGCTGTCTGCTCATACTCCTGCACGAACTTGTTAGCCTCAGCTTCATCGGTCACTAAGTCTATGGGACAGAGCAGAAGGAAACAGACAAGCCTCCCCTTCTCCTCCCCAGGGTGCAACCTAATCAGAATTCCCACCTGTCAATCTCTTCCCTCCCCACCACCCTTCACTGCCCTGCCCTTGTCCTGGGGTGGGCAGGGTAGGGGGGGCCCACTTGGACACTTGGTTTTCTGGCTGCCTGTTGCCTGGTGAACTGTTGTCTGGAGTTTGGTTGTTGTCCAGCTGGATGTCCTCTGGTTGGTTGATGCCTGGTGTGTGGTTACATGGCTGGAGACTAGTAGTGAATGCCCGCAACAGAGCAGCAGGAAGAAGAGGCTGGGCAGCCCAGAGGCAGCCCAACCTTGGCCCATGGCCACAGGAGGAGCAGAGTCCTGAAGCCTCCTCTCCTGGCCAATAAGAGTGGAGCCTGCAATGTGACCTCATAGAGCAGTATACTTGGCCAGCCTGTCCCCTGGGGTCCTCAGGCCTGGGCACACATTCTCTAGGATGAAAGGGAAAAGACGCCCATCTCCACTTCAGGACTCTACCAGGGTGCTCCTGGTACTCAGCGGTGGTCCAGCATTCTGTGGATGGCAAGGGCTCAGCTGGGAGAAAGGCTACCGGGAACCAGGGGCATGAGCCTGGAGCCTAGCGTTGAGGACTTGCCTTAGTCCCAGGTCACCCATACTCAGAGATTTACCGATGTCTTCTGGGTAGTTGTTGGGCAATGGTGGACGCCACTGATACTCTGGCCAGCCCAGGACCTCGCTGTTCTTCTGGTTCTGCTCCTGCAGCCACTGGCTGAGTGGCTGAAAGTAGTTTAGCAGTGCCTGGGCATCCAGGGCATCTGAACCCACTAGGTCCTTCAGTACCTCCTGCCAGGGCCTGGAGCAGCCTGCCTGCAGTACCTCCCTGTCAGGAAAAATGAGTATTCAGGGCACAAGGGGCATAATAGCTGTCCTTGCCTGCCCACCCCTTGCCTCTGGCTACAAGGGCAATAGCAAGAAGACCCCGAAGCTTAGAATTTTGGGGAGGGTATGGCCTCACCTCATCGTACCTGATACCAAGCTCGATAAATGTTCAATGAGAAAGAGACAAGTTCAGTCCTACAGTGTCCCAGACCAACTAGCCAGTGGTACCCTTTACCAGTCTCTCTTGCCTGCCCGCCCTCTCACCTGCCCTCCCTCCCTTCTCCACACACCTGAGCTTGGCCCCAGCCTGGCTGGACTGGTAAATGTCACATTGGTGCAGTGGGCCCTGGTGGCCTGCCTCCTTACACAAGGCCTGGTGGAACTGGAACTGCAGGACAAAGCTCACAAAGTACCTGCAGGCATAGGGTGGGCATTGGAAGGAATTTGAGGGGTTAACAGAAGCAGGTGCTCTTGCCCAAGCACCGTTCAGCACCCTGCATGAGTTGTTCCAGCCAGTGGCTGAATCGAGGGGGAGAAGATAGAAACATGTGCACGTTAATTCAGAGCCCTTGAGGGAGCAGCATTGTGGGCAAGGAGGCTAGGATGGTAAGAGGGGAGGAAGGGACTAAAGAGGTGATGAAAGTGGAGGGGGTGGGGCCATGTAAGTACCTGATATAGGGTGTCACATTTGGGACATGAAACTTAGCTCCGGCATCGAAGTGGGTTTCGTTACGAACAACGGGAGGACAGATCCCTTGATACTTGGTTCTGGAAGAAGATGGTTAAGTTGCCTTGAAGGCCTAGGGGCTGCCCGCAGGCTGCCCAAAGCCTGAGATTCGCAGGAATGATATTCCCTTAACCCATCCCTTCTTCACCCTGAGAAGTTGAGACGGCCTCAGGGGGAGGGAGTTTCAGGTGGAAGGAGGAAGGGGGTAGGAAGAGAGAGAGAAGGGAAGGAGGGCTGAGAGAGGGAGGTAGAAGGTTCCTGGCTGCCCAGAACTTAGGCCCTTCCTCATTCCTCTACTCACCGGAGATACCACCAGTCAAAGTTATAGCGGGAGGTGGGAGTCTGGCCACTGAAAACCCCCCACCGCCACTGGTCTACCAAGTAGCCAAAGGGCAGGAAGGCAACTTTCTCTAGGGCCATCTTTAGCAAGTAGTTGATGTCACTTTCTGTCAGGAGATGAGACAAGAAGAGAGATCAGTAGGAGAAGAGAGTCTGGATGGCCTTAGAGAAGGTGAGTCCAGAGACCCAGAACCCTGCCTCTTGGAGACTGCTGAGCTCTAGGCGATGGTTTTGGGGTCTGGGAGGCAGAAACAAGACAGATAGGCAGAGCTGAGTGGGCCTCAGCTTGGATGTAGAGGGGGTTTGAATGGAGTTGGGCTTTCCCAGCTTCCTCATACCCGTGTCATTAGTGACATGGTCCAGGAGCCCGATTTTGTGCAGATGTACGGGAGTGGAGACCGAAAGGGCCAGCACGTCTCCAATGGCCTCATGGAAGCCAGGGTTGGCGCCTCTGCGCAGGGAAACAGGCAGGTCCTTGTACTGGAGGTAGTACTGCACGTGGCCCATCTCGTGGTGCACGGTGGATAGCTGGTCCATCGTGACTCGTGTGCACTGCTTGATCCTGGAGCATGAAGAAGGAGATGGTGAAGGATAGGACACGGCAGGGCCCAGGTGTTGGGAAGGCTGGCACAAGAATCAGGACCAAGGAGAGTACTCCCTGGGGTAAGAAGTGGCTTGAAACAAGACACCCTGGGTCATTATCACCCAGACCCTTTTACTCCATTCAGAGGCAATGTCAGCTAGGATGACACAGGCTTCGAATCCCCTTACTCAGGAGGCTGAAGCAGGAGGATCCTGAGTTCAAGGCTAGCTTGAGTTGCTTAGGTACAGAATTGACTGTCAGGGGAAGGCCTTCCTGGGCTTAACAGAGGGCCATGGATAGAGCAGCCCCCGCCAGTGGAGGAGCAGTGGAGGTGGGTCTGTTCCCCTGAAGTCCCCTTCTTACAGCCCTATCATGCCCCTCTCATGTGTACACCTGAAGTCCTTCCTGTTGTAGAAGTCCCAGGCAGAGGCATGGCACACCACTTCCCGCCCATCACTGGGTTTTTCCAGCATTGACTCTGCCCAGAACTCAGGAGGCATGGGTGAGAGTCCCAGAGAGGTGAAGAACTCCTCTGCCACCCGGAACATGTGGGTAGCGTTCCAGCCCTGGGGGAGAGGGAGAAGAAAGGTCAAGGGTTAGCTGCCTGCATCCCGCTGTGGTTGCTGTGGGGAGAAGGGCAGGTCTCCTAGAGCCCTCATCCTGGGCAGTTTCCTGCCTGTGAAGGCATCCTGCTTACTGGCCAATCTTCTCAGAGGCAGGACCCCACTGACCACAGCATGTGGATGAAAGTGGACGGTTGCCGGCTCTCTGCTGCTGGGGATCCAGATCCCAGCTTGTGGTTGGCTGATACAGGAGAGGAAGGATCCTCACATTTTCCTTCCGGTCTACCATCTCTGACTCGCTCTCATGGCCCCTACCTGAAGCCTGCCTCCAGCGCTTACCTTCTGCACCATAGTACTGGTGACATCTAGGTTTGGCTTGTCTGGGAAGGGCACCACCATGTCGTAGATATTTTCCCAGCTCTGGGCCCACATGTCTCCTAGATGGAGGAGAGAGATGGAACAGCCTGGTCATTGTCACTCCGAGCATTGACACCTGCTCTAAGCTCAGAACTCAGAGCAGCTCCACTGGCTTGCACATCTGCCTCGAACACACTTCTTCTCTCTCCCCCCCCCCCCAAACATGCTCTACCCTTCCCAGGCTGCTGCAGGTATAAGCCCACGCCATACTTCTGGCATCCTCTTTATCCATGCCAGGGTCCTATCTCTCCCTTCTGAGGTGGTGACATAGGGCTGGCTTCCTTGGGCACAAACTAGGACTAGAATGGCTCTTCCCCTGGACCTGAAGTCAATGCCTCTGGTTTGAATCTTGACCTTTCCCTGTGCCAGCTCTCTAACCATGGAGCCTCTTTGTGTCTCCTAAGCCTCAGAGTCTCCATCTGTAAAGCAGGAATATTAATATTTGGGGCAGCCACTTGGACTCTTATATGGAGAAGCAAAGAGTACCATGGCCCTTGCCTGTGGCCACAAGGTCAGCATCCCTCTTTCTTCCTGTGAACCCAGGGACTAGAGCACAGGTGAGGCCAGTTCTTACCCAGCAGATGAGCCGGGATGGGTCCCTGGAGGTTGATGTATCTGTCACCGTAGCGGCGGTACAGTGCACGGCGGACATAGGCGTGCAGGTTCAGGTAGAGAGGCTCTAGTTGATGGTAAATGTGCTCCAGGTCCTTGGCAAAGGTAGGAGAGTCATACCAGGAGCGCCAGTAGGCTCCTGTGTCTGCAAAGCCTAGCAGAGTGGACAAAAGGGAACAGTTCAGGCCTGAAGCCAGAGCCTCTGTCTTCCAGCTTTAGCTTTGCCATTCTCTCAGCTGAGAGACCTGGGGCTGGCTCTGCAATCATGGTATCAGCCAATCTGTCTGCCTCAGGAGTGGGGGCTCAGAGCAGACCAGAATGCCTGGTAAGGTGGGAAGGCTGGCTCACCATCTTGTCTGTAGGCCTCGTTGCTGAGGGCAGTGAAGTCCTCATAGAGGGGTTTCAGCGGGATGCCCACAGTGTCATGCCAGCCTTCCCAGGCGAACAGCAGCATGGCATAGCTTCTCGAGGTAGCCAGGATGTTGGTGAGCTCTGAGACACAGGTGGGCAGGGTCAGTGGAGAAGACCTGTGTGTCTCCTGTGACAACCTTCCTCAGAGTGGCACACTGGTTCTGACCATTCCCACCAGTTGGTTCAGGATCATCATATTCTCCCCAAGGCCAAGGGCAGTCTACAGGCTTGGTGGGTGCAATGAAGCTAAGAGCCAGACAAAGCAGCACACGGGCAGAGCCATGTTCCTAGGAAAGTAATCTATCCAAGGTGGTTGACACAAAGGACAGTCAGAGGCCAAATCTTAGACAGACCCTTCATGGTGGTTAATGTCAAGGGGACTCTCTTCTCTCTCCCTCCCTTTCCCACAGGGGTCCAAAGCCTAGGAGGACTCTTAGAAGAAGTGAATGGACTCAGGAAGGACAAATCTGGAAGGCCAGGAAGAAGGCTTAATGGTGAAAGGAGAGGCCAGCCACTCATGGAGGGAGTGGGGCTGGAGGTTCCCAAATTGATTGTTATGAAAAGCAGGGGAGTGGCTAAGGGAAGAGACTAAAGGTGTGGGAGTCTGCACACAGAGCAGGCGCAGTCAGTGCTTGTGGCTTTGCTGATAAATATGTGGCCCGCCTAGGTACAGCAAGGGAACTCCCGGGAAACCCCAGTGACTGGAAGAAACAGGGCCGTACCTGGGTCCAGGGACCAGCAGGTGGCAGTCTTGTTAGGGAAGCAAACCTTGCTGGTGGAGTAGATCCTGCTCATGTTGCTTAGCAGGGAGTTGTACTGGGAATCAGCGGAGAGAAAACATTAGTGATGAACAGCCTTCAGACCCATTCGTTTCTTCCATTTTTCTCCTTTTTTGGGGTCACTTTTGGGGCTTGGACTCAGGACCTGGTTAATGTCCCTGAGCTCCTTTGCTCAAGACTAGTGCTCTACCACTTTGGGCTACAGCTCCACTTCTGGTTTTTGAGTGGTTAATTGGCTTTTCTACCTGGGCTAGTTTTAAACTGCAATCCTCAGATCTCAGCCTCCCGAGTAGTTAGGATTATAAGCATGAGCCACTGGTGCCTGGCTCCTCCCTCCTCTTTTTGGGAGGAAAGAATGGGTGGCCTAGAGACGGATGTGGCTTGGACAAGGGCACACAGTGGCACAAATACAAGATTACCTCTTCCAGTGGAGGCAAGCAGGTGAAGCAAGTGTCCTGACCCTGGGAAAACTGGTCTTGTACTAGTTCAGTACCCGTCACCATGAGGTAAATTCTCCTCATCCTCTGGCCCTGTTGTCTTGACTTCTTAAACTTTCTAGTGAAGTCTATAAGCCAAGCTGGCCTAGGGAGTATTTATG
Source organism: Megascapheus bottae (assembly GCF_031878675.1). NCBI lineage: Eukaryota > Metazoa > Chordata > Mammalia > Rodentia > Geomyidae > Megascapheus > Megascapheus bottae. The sequence goes on from NC_143525.1 coordinate 16,387,693, forward strand.
ATTTACTTGCATTAGGCTGCCTCTATACATGCCAGGTTTGAAATCCAGGGCTTCACACATACTAGGCAAGTCATCCACCACTGAGTGACACCCCAGCCCTGGAATTTAGCTTTCTACTCCACAATACTTCAAAATAAAGAACTCACCACTCCATCCCAAGGAAAACTGATGCTTCTAGTAGTCCTCTACCGTTTGTTCACTCCCCTGCAGCCAGAGCCCACGCAGAGCCCAGGTACCCTCCCCAACACACTGTTCCCCTAATCACCACCATGGAGTACTTAAGCCAAGCCACTCAGTGCCTCCTCCACTTGCAGCCCCACCTGCAGCCGCTTGGCCAGGGGCAGGTTGGCAGGCCCCAGGGTGCGTATAGCTCCGATGATCCTTCGCAGCTTTGGGTCAGTGAAGTTCTGCCACATTGACTCGTACAGCTCCTTGGCCTTCTGGCCCCACGCCTCGGAAAACTCCTGGCTGAGCAGGGCTGCCTCCTCCTGTGGGCACCAGGAGGGCAGGAAGGGGAAGCCAGCTCAGGTGGAGACCATGCAGGGGAAGCTACGGTGCTAGGAGAATGAGGACAGCTAAGGGATTTCACGGATCCAATCCGTAGTCCTCCTGAGATCCCAGGCCTGGATCTCGCCCCAACAGTGGCCGTCAGGTGGGCACTTAGGGAAATGTGCCTGCCTCCGAGCGCCATGGAGCAGAAGAGGCAGCCACCGAAACAGAGTCCGGAGATGGGTGGACAAGCTATTATCCAAAGACTGGGGCTGCGGAGCACAGTGGAGCAAGGCCTTTGCTCCATCCTCTCCCGGCCTGGAGTGGGGGTGGGGGTCTCATCCAGTCAGTCTGGGTGTTGGCAGGGATCACGTGCCCGGCGGTGCCTGAGTATGGGGCCTGTGTGAGGGGTGGAGCCGGCAGGGCGAAGGCGGCCATGGGGCTGGGGTCGGGCTGGGGCCCCTGGGGCTGAGGGCTGCCCCCTGCTCCCCCCGCCCCCCGTCCTCACCCCCCCCCCGGGTACCTCGCCGCTCGCGCCCGCGCCGGATTGGTCCCCACGGCCCCGCCCCGCCCCCGCCGGGCCCGGGCGCCCACCTGGAGCCGCGCATTCTCGGCGGTGATGTTGGTGTCGTGCGCCCAGCTGGCGGCCGTGCTCCAGAACAGCACCTGCTCGGCGCTGGAGTTGTAGCTCTCGGCGAAGAGCTGCGCCCCGGCCTCGTCCGCAGAAAAGTTGCTGGGCTGCAGCTGGGGGTCCAGCGCCGCCCAGGTCGGTGACAGCAGCGGCAGCAGCAGCAGCAGCGGCGGCGGCGGCGCCAGCAGACGCGGCCCCCGCGGGCGCCCGGCGGCCCCCATGGCGCGGTCCCGGCGCTCCGATCGCTCGCTCGCTCGCTCGCTCGGTGACGGCCCTTCTCCCGCGCCGAGACCGCCCGCCCCGCCGATTATAAAACCCTGCACCGCCGCGCCCGCCCCGACACACCCCCCCTCCCCGCCCGCCGCCGCCGCCGCCGCCGCCGCCGCCGCGCTTCCTCCCGCTCCAAAGTCTTCGGCGAGGCCCGGCGGGGCGAGCGAGCGGGCGGGGACGAGGATCCAGGAGGGCGCTGGGGCGCCGGCGGGGAGGGGCCGGGCGCAGCCGGGGGTGGCGGGCAGGGGGCTGGGCCGCTAGGCAGGGGATCCCCCACCCTCAGTCGGTTGGATGGGGTGCCGAGGCCCTCGCCCTCCGGCGCTTGGTGACCCAGTGTGTCCCGCTTAACCTTCCGCGGCCTCTCCGGGCTGCGGGTGTCCGGCGGGAGGGGCGGTGCTCGGGTGCCGCCGCGAAGTGGTTAACCGTGCGGGGGTGGCCTGCTTCTTCGCCAGGCCGGAGGACCCGGGGTCACCTGCGTGGGTTCGAGGACCTTAGGTGTCCTGGAAGGCGCTTCGGGTAGAGGCTGCAGCTGCCAGCAGCCCTGTCGACCCGGGGCTTGGGGAGGGGGCTGCGGGGGCCGGGGGAGCCACGGAGGCTGGCACGCCTGCACCCCTCACCCGCCTGGCAGTCATGGGCTGGCAGTAGCTGGGTAGCATCCCCGGAGTCCGCAGATGGAGGTTCCGGGCGCTGCAAAATGCCTGGTTTTGTGATGGAGAGATTCCAAGCTCAGATTGAGTGGCTTGCTCCAAGTCACCTGAGGTCTCCACACTCCCTTTCTTTCTTCCCCACCCCCCCCATCTCAAAGTGACAAGCGCGGGGGTTGGGGGTGGTTGTGCAGGTGAATTCCTGAGTGCCAGGGATCTGTCCTCAGAAGAGGGCGGAGCCTCGCCCCCAGCTCCCTGGGGAGCAGGGGTGCGCGGGCTGTGTGGCCCTGCTGAGCTGCCTGTGAAATGAGACCAGAGGACAGGGAGAGGGACAGAGAAGAAGGTGTTCTCCCTAGGAGGTGGAGGTGGGGATAGGGCGAAAAGACATCTGATGACCCAGCCTTTCCTGCTCTCCGTTTTTTTCCCTTCTAACTTTACCTCTATCTCATCCCATTATCCTGCTTGGCTCAGCGAACTAGGGGACAGGAGGTATGGGTGCTCTTCAGGACTAAGTGGATCATGATCAGAGGGCCAGGGGCTGAGTGGAGGCAATGCATGAGGTGGCCTAGGTTTTCAGGGTCACCTGGTGAAATCTCTTGGGGTCCTAGTAGTGTGAGCTTCTGGGCTTTGAGGCCTTGGGTCAGGAGTCTAGATGTGAAAGAGTTTCTGTTATCTGGAAGGAAGCAGGCTTGGGAGGAGGATTTGTTTTTCCTAGTCCTGGGGCTTGAACTCAGGGCCTGAGCACTGTCCTTGGGGTTTCTCAAGGCTAGAGCTCTACCACTTGAGCCACAGCACCACTTCCAGCTTTTTCTATGTATGTGGTACCAAGGAATCAAACTTGGATCTTCATGCATGCTATGCTCTACCACTAGCCCAAACTCCCAGCTCAAGGGAGGAGGATCTTGAGAGTGGTTCCCCGTGGGGTGGGCTTTTCCTGATGTGGGAAAGTCCTACACCACTGAAAGCAAAGGAACCGTGCTGAAAGCAAGAATCCAGCGCCTGGAAGGCTGAGTGGAGGCAGGTTTATCTGGAGGCCAACCTCATCAAAGCCCCTGGGTACCTCATGCAAGAGGATAGAGGAATGAGAAATACTGGCTCCTTCTCTTTGTGCACTGTGTGGCACAGTCCATCGTCTCTAGGTTAGGGCCTCTGTTTAACTTGCTAGGAAAGTAAGTTCTAGGAACTAATTCATTTATGTTCTGCTGTACTGAAAAACCGTAAAATCAAACGTGCTGCAAGGCAATCTCGTTCTGCTTGTGGAGCACAATGTTATCAGCTGGAGTCCTTGCCCTCTGCCTTCTTTGATTATCAGGCTGTTGAGTCTTGAATCCTTCAGGAAGGTGGAATTATAAAAAGCTCAGTGCAGATAGCCATAAAGACCTCACCCACCTGAGAAAACACCGACTGCTTGAGAGGTCTCTCCTTTCCATCTCTTTTTTAAGAATTAGAGAATTTTTTTTAAAAAAATAATACAACCAAGCCAGTGGCTCTTCTCCATAATCTGAGCTACTCAAGAGGCTGAGATCTGGAGATAGAGTTTCAAAGCAAAGCTGGGAAGACAAATCTGAGTGACTCATCTCCAATTAACTAGTAAAAAGCCAGAAGTGGAGGTAGGGCTCAAGGGGTAGAGCACCAGTCTTGTGCAAAAAAGCCAAGCAAGAGCACAAGTCCCTGAGTTCAAGCCGCAGTAAAAGTGAAAAAAAAAGTGATATACAGATAAATAGATAGAAAGAATAGAGCTAGGTATGATAACACACACCCCTAATCTTAGCTAGGTGAAGACAGGAGGCTCTTGAGTCTTAAGCCCAGGCAAAAAACATTAGAGACACCCTACATAAAAAAAGTTGGGCCAACAGCTTAACAACAAGCCCAAATAATTTTTGTAAAAAAGCAAAGAATTTAAACAACCCTTACACACACACAAAACATAAATATCAAAGTTAATAGAGAAATTAATACTACTTACCATGTTCTAGTAGCATATTAAATAAGAGAATACTGAAAAGTAAAAACATATTTAGCATAGGTAGAAAGAATGCAATGGAAGATACCAGAGGAAATACTTCTACCACAGAGATACTCAGATAGTGGTCAGACAGATGAGTTGCAAACCTGACATGTGAGGACAAAGATAGGCTCTTGGGAGGACAGATTACACATGGATTGTACTGTAAGCATGGTTTGTGTCCTTCAAGTATTGTTTTTTTTTTAAAAAAAATAAACTGCTAATTTAGTAAATAGACAAAATCTGTGTTCTTTTAAGGCTCCTAATATTCTATACCAGATTTTGTGTAGCATTATATCCCTAAAATCAAAGACCTTTGTGTATTTTAATAACAGTCTGTTTCAAATGCCGTATGAGGATCCTCCGTTTACATATGCCTGCCTGCCATTTTTTTTTTTGCCAGACCTGGGGCTTGAACTCAGAGCCTGAGCACTATCCTTGAGCTTTCTCAAGGCTAGCGCTCTTAACCCCTTAAACCACAACATCAGTTCCGGCTTTTTTGTGTATACGGTACCAAGGAATCAAACCCAGGGCTTTGTGCATGCTGGGTGAGCACTCTACCACTAGGCCACACTCCAGGTCCTGCCTTTTTTTTTTTTCATAGTACAAACTATGTGTAAAATCTGTGTTGTCTACTGATTTTGTCTTTCTTAAGAGAGTTAAAAATATGATTGCTGGGCCGGGAGTTTGGCCTAGTGGTTAAAGTGCTTGCCTAGCATGCATGAAGACCCGGGTTCGATTCCTCGGTACCACATACATAGAAAAAAAGCTGGGAGTGGTGCTGAGGCTCAAGTGGTAGAGCTCTAGCCTTGAGAAAATCCAAGGACAGTGCTCAGGTCCTGAGCTCAAGCCCAGGACTGGCAAAAAAAAAAAAAAATATATATATATATATGATTGCTAACATTTCTAGTGCTAATAGTTATAAGGAGGACAGTAGTTGAAAGAGCTTAGAAGATATTAGAGAAGAAGGTGAATGAAAATGATGGCTGTGTGTTGGAGGTATATTTGTTCATAAAAGTCTACACTGGTTATTAAAATGAAAAGAAACCATGTATCTACCTGAAGAACATCTTGTTTTGTTTTTTAATTTATCCTAGTGATTTGGTTTTATTCATATGATAGTCTATTTTCTTTGCAGATTGTTTTTAATTTAAATTGTGGAATTTTTACTTCTCTTGAAATGTATTATGTACTGTATTTTTAGAAATCTTATCTTTAATAAATATTAAAAAAAAACATATAAATAGCCCATAAGCACCTAGTAGAGCACCCAACTTCATTAGTCACCAGGAAATGCAAATCAAACCACAAGGAGGTACCACTCCATAGTTTACACCTGTAATCCCAGCTGCTCAGGAGGCTGAGGCAAAGGGAGCAAAAGTTCAAGGCCAGCCCAGGCAACTGAGAGACTCCATCTCAAACAAAGAAAACAAAACAACAGAGGGGAAAACCAGATGATTGGGAGGGGATGGAGGGAGGAGAAATAGGGACAAAAACATGAGAAGGGGTATCAAAGTGTGAGAAGTATGCACCTACTATCTGGCCAATGTAACTGTAACCCCTCTATATGTTACAATAAGAAGAAAAAGAAAAGAAAACAGACAATAGCAAATGCTGGCAAGGATAACAAGACCTGGGATCCTTATACATTGCTGGTGAGATAATAAAATGATATAGTCATTTTGGAAGAGTCACAATTCCTCAAAATAGAAGATGACCAGATGGCCCTGCAAGTCTTCTCCTAGGAGTGTGTGTGTGTGTGTGTGTGTGTGGGTGTGGGTGTGTCTGTGTGTGTGGGTGTGTCTGTGTCTGTGTGTCCGTGTGTTATTGAGACCAAGAGAAAACAAGTCCAGAAACAAGACCTGGAATGTTCATGGCACATAGTATAACCCCAGACTGGGAACAGCTGCAATATTTATCTTTAAGCCTAACCTAGCATAGCTGCTTCTTCCTTGATTCTTAAGGAGTTTTTGAAAGTACTCATGAGAGTCTGGGAACTATTTTGTTTATTGGCATATAGTGTTCAAGTTGGCTTCCTCACAATAGTCTCATACATGCATACAATATACTCTGATTAATGCAATCCCTCTGTTCAATATCCCTCTCCCACCACTCTCTCAGGGTCTTGAAAATATCTACTTGAGATCATGTATTTGTTGAAGTGCACCTGACAATCTGGCCACAATGTCACAGTCTAGGCTTCCTGTACACACAGGGCCAGCTCTCCATGCAGTCACTCCTATATGCCAAGCGAGCACTCTACCACTGAGCCTTAGTCTTGCCATTTCTCAACTGAGCTATTTGTGCTGATGCTGTTGAAAGGATTTCCTTATGTATTTTTGGATATGGATCTCTTACTGGATAAATAGATTGCACACATTTTCTCCCATTCTGCAGATTGCCTTTTTGTTCTTTTCTCCACTGTTATGTAGGCACTTTCTTTGATTTGTTGGTTTATTTGTTTGTGTTTGTCAATATTAGGATTTCAACTCAAGGCTTCCTGCTTGCTCAGCTCATTTATCTTGATGGCACTCTATCACGTGATATATCCAGCAGGTTAGGTTTTGCTGGCTAACTGGAGATAGATTCTTGTCGACGTTCCCTCAAACTGCAATCCTACAGATCTCAATATCCTGAGCAGCTGTGAGCACCAGTGTGTGACCAGAAGTTCTTAATTTGATAAAATCCCATTTGTCTAATTTTACTTTTAAATAATAATTTATTTTGCGCCAATACTAGGTTTTGCTTGATCTTAAAGCCTAGGTGCTATTCCTAAACTGTTTTTGTTCTAGGCTAGTGCTCTATGACTTGGGCCACAGCTCCATTTCTGGCTTTTTGGTGGATAATTGGAGATAAGCATGTCACAGACTTTCCTGCCCAGGTTGGCTTTGAACTGTAATCCTCATATCTCAACCTCCTGAGTATCTAGGATTAAAAGTGTGAGTGCCTGGCATGTTTTTTTTAATTATTAATATTAGACCTTACTATATGATTCAGGATGGTCTGAAACTTGCTATATAGCACAGTTATATAGTGATCTCAAGTTTATGATCTTCCCTCAGCCTTCTGGGATTATAGTCTGAGTCCTTCCCCAGAACCTATTTTTACTTTTTGTTGCTTGTGGTTTTAGAGTCTTTTCTAAAACTAAAACTAAAAAAAACAAAACCCAAACCAAAAACCCAAATTAAACGTTTGTTCAGGCGCTAGTGGCTCACATCTATAATCCTAGCTATTCAGGAGGCTGAGATATGAGAATCATGGTTCAAAGCCAGCTTGGGCAGGAAAGTTCATGAACTTTATCTCCAATTTAAAAAAGCAGAGGCACCAAAAGAACCAGAAGTGGAGATGTAGCTCAAATGGTGGAGTGCTAGCCTTAAGCACAAAAGCTCAGGGACAGTACCTATGCCCTGAGATCAAAGTTCCAAGATAGACACCAAAACACAAACAAAACCTTTGCCTCTACCAATATTTTAATTATTTTCTTACATTTTCTTCTAGCAGTTTCATAGTTTTCAGTATTACATTTGGGTATTTGATCCATTTGTGGTTGACTTTCGGGCATAGTGAGAAGTGGGGATCCAGTTTCATCCTCTGGCAGGTGGATAACTGCTTCCTTCCCTCCATTCACTGAAGAGATGGTTTCTTCTCCCTTGGTGTCTTAGGGCCCTCTGTGCAAATGTAGATAGGGGTATGGGTATTGTCTGAGCTTTCTATTGGTTTATTTCTACTTTTTTAGTAATTTATTTTTTATTGTAGTTTACAAAAGTATTACTCTCCCAACAGGTTTGAAATGCAAACAAAAACAAAATTGGGCCTTCAGCATAGCTCAAGGAGTACTGCTCCAGGGAATGTACTAGAAGTTACATTGCACATGCTCAAAGGTATGCAAAAGTTCCCAGGCATCCAAATGTTATTTTGCTTTCTAAAACAGTTGCATTGATTGGAAAACTGGGGGTAGAGCTCATGGTTACAGCTCGTGCACTTAGCATGTATAAGGCCCTGGGTCTGATAAAATAATTACATAATTCTGTGTGTGTGTGTGTGTGTGTGTGTGTGTGTGTGTGTGTGTGTGTGTGTGTATGCCAGTGCCAGTGCTACTGCTAGGGCTTGAACTCAGGGCCTAGGTATGGTCCCTTCCCTTTTTCACTCAAGACTGGCATTCTACCATTTAAGCCACAGGTTCACTTGTAGCTTTTTGCTGGTTAATTATAAATAAGAGTCTCACTGACTTTTCCTGCCCAGGCTGACTTTGAACTGTGGTCCTCAGATTTTAGCCTCCTGAGTAGCTAGGATGACACGTGAACCACTGGTGCCTGGTTGGAAATTTTGTGTCTCTTTCCTTTGCGGTCCTTGTGCTAAAGGGACAGCTACCTTTATAGGGAGGTCATAACGGGTAGAGAACAGAATCTCTGGTTTCAAACTTTGGCTTCTCCTTGCTCAGCTTCCCTGGAATCCCTTATCTGGGATTTCCAGACAAGAACCACCACACTGACTAAACCTTTAGATTCATGGCACATCACAAAGAACATCAGGTGACCTTTGTAATACCCGGCCCTTTTAGTCTTTAGTTCTATAGTACAGAGCATTTATTTGAGTCATTAATTAACACAAACCATGTAGTTTAACTTGATGAAAAGTAATGTGTCTGAAAAGAAAGTGCAAGGCTTAGCTGCAGGAGATAGAGACTCAGCACTGGCTTTCCTCTTCTTTTTTGAGGGGAGAGGGTTTCCTCTCTTTATTTTACCCTGCTTCCTCATAAAAGCTTTTTGCATTCTCAAACTCTAAGGGAGTTTTGAGAGAAGATGTTCCCTTTCTTCTTGTTGACCTGGCCTTTTTTTGCGGGAGGAAGGGATGAGGGGAGGATGGCGGTGGTGGTGGTAGAGTCTCACTATGAAGCCTAAGGCTGGTCTCTCAAACTTCTGATCCTTCTGCGTCAGTGCTGGGTTTACAGGGATGCACCACCATGCCTGGTGCTTGCCTGCTGGCCTACCCCCCGTCCCCTTACCCCCCCCCCCCCCCGCCCACCCTCTTCCCTCCCTCCTTTCTACATCTTGCTATGTAGTTCAAATTCTCAAACCTTCACTTCATTCTCCTGCATGCTAGGATTAGAGGAATGTGCCACCATACCTGGCTCCAAAATTTTCTTGTTAGACACTGTTTTCATGTCTCATTTAAGTTATTTCCTCTAGCTTTAAGCACAAACTTTATAAGTAAGATATTGTTTTAAAAATTGCTGGGATACCTGAGCAGGGGAGAGTGAGTTGATATTTAATAGGAAGAGTTTCTGCTTTTACAAGAAGAGTTTGTTTCACTGCACTGGAAATGCAAAATGGTGATGATGAGAAATTTTACATTGTATGTATTTTACTATAATTAGAAAAAAATTTTAAATGCCAGTTGTTGGTGGTGGTGGTGTTTGGTTTTGCTTTTAGGTTTTGTCTTTTTGTCTTTTTTAAGGGGAGGAGGAGGAGGAAGAAAAATAAGTGCAATAATGGTATTCAGTAGACACTATGTGGAAAATGAACTAGGAAATTTGTGGGCAGGGACAGGATGGGGAAAATGGGGAAAAGCAAAGGAAGGGGTGTCTCTGTACAAAAACAGATGCACTCATTACCTGACTTATGAAACAGTAAGCCCCTGTATAATATCTTTTTTTGCATTTTTTATTGTAATTAGTAAAAGGGTTACATGATATTTGCCAGATAGAAGGTGCATTAATTCATGTACCCCCTGTATAATATCTTAATAATAAAAAATTATATTAAAAATATACCTGGTGTTATACCTGTAATCCTAGCTTCTCAGGAGTTTGAGATCTGATTCAGCCAGGGCAGAAAAGTCCATGAGACTCTTATCTCAATTAGCCAGCAAAAAGCCAGAAATAGAACTGTGGCTCAAGAAGTAGAGCATTAGCCTTGAGCAAAAAAGCTAAGAGACAGCACCTATGTCCTGAGTTCAAGCTCCTGGACTGGCCTGCGTACACACACACACACACACACACACACACACACACACACACACACACACACGTTGATATGTCAAGAATAATGCTGCCGGGTAAACAGCATTGTGACCCCCAACTAGTCATATGCTTTCTGAAGTGTCAGGCTCCCATCTCCCAGGAGGCAGGGGGAGGAAGGGACAATATGTTTCTTGTTTCCAGGCCCAAGATACTACAGCTGTGGATAGCACTGATCCATCCTCGCTTTGCAGGCCAGGAATATTTGACTAATCTTTGACTCATATTTATCCTTTCCTCTGTTGCCAATGTGGCCTGGTCTTCATTAAAAAATACCTCCTTTCCTGTCTTTCCTTCACTCCTTTCTCTGCATGCTTCCACTAGACCCAGGAGAGCAGACCCACTGCATATGGCCACAGTCCCAGTGACTGGCAGGAGTGACTGGCCTGGTCTCCACAAATTGGGGTGTTTAACAGGGCTGGTGGGGGGAGGCTAGCTGAGTCCCAAGAAGGTAGGAGTCCACCAGGACAGTTGCTGAGGGTGTCAAGCAGAGGGAACAGAAAAGGCTAAGTGCAAGGACAGCAGGGAGTGACAGCCAGGCTGGGCAAGCAAGCTGAATGGCCAGGTGGTGAGAATGGGCTGTAGGCATTTCGCAGCCAACAGACGCAGGTGATCCCCAAGTGAGGGGCCCCAAGCCTGCAAGCAGTGCTGGGTGCAAACTGACGATGAGGAGAAGGAGGAGTGGAGGAGGGGGAGCAGCAGGAGGAGTAGAATGTAGGCAGGGATGGTGGGCTGGGAATGGAAGGCAGGGCAGTTTGAGAGATGTCAGTGTATTGAAATCAAGAAGGGAAGGATGACTGTCGCCTCCATCTTTTCTTGTTGTGGTCTGGTGTGGTCTCTCTTCAGAAGCCACAACAAGCCTACCCGGTCTCATGTCTCTCATGCTGCTGCTGAGTCAGAGAACCTTCAGCACCATGGGCTGCTACTTCATCATTATGAGGCTTGGAGTGCTGTGAGCTGAGGCTGATGTCAAATTCAGGACCCTCCGCCTCTGTCCAGCCTCCGCCTCCCAGGTGCTGGGATTCTAGGCAGGCATCACTGTGTCCAGTCAAGTATCACACCCTTCAGAGTCAGGATGCTCTGGTTGATTTCAAATATTTTCTTTTCTTTTGCCTTTTGGCCAGTTCTGAGGCTTGGACTCATACCTGGGCCCTGTCCCTGACCTTTTTATGTTCAAGATCAGAGCTCTACCATTTGAGCCAGAGCACCACTTCTGGCTTTTTCTGTGTATGTGGTACTGAGGAATGGAACCCCGGGCTTCATGCATTCTAGGCAGGCACCCTCCCACTAGGCCACGCTCCCCTTCCATAATCCTTAGATCTCAGCTTCCTGAGATTAGGAGCTAGGATTACAGGTATGAGCCACCAGTATGTGATTCAAATATTTTTTTTTATTTTTTCTTCAATGCTTGCTGCACAGATTCTTTACCACTTGAGCTACCATACCAGTCTTGTTAATCTCAAATCTTAACTTATTTCTCCTGGGTTTGCCTCTGGGGAGGTCAAAATTCCATCTGCTGCTGTCCTTATGTAAACATGGACACAACCGTGCCTCCCTGGCCTGCTCTGCATCGGCCTCTGCACACCTCTTAAATCCATCTGCTGCCTCAGGCCCAGTGGGGCGCTACCCCACTTATGACCCCCCTCATTTTTACAGTCAAACCCCTCCAGACACCCCAGTCCTTTTCCACACGGTTGTGAGAATGCTCATTCTAAACTCCAACCGGATCCCAGAATCCCTTCACCAAGACCCTTCCCTGGTTAATCATCCATTACCTTTAGTATAAAAATTGAATATCCTGGACAGAGTTCTTCTGCTGGGGCCCCTGTCTGCTCCATGTCCCCAGGCATGCTCCTCTACTCAGCACACATTCTGTAGGCAGGGCTGCAATCATTCTGCACCTGTCTCCATGGAGCAAGTCCTGGGGTACAGGGTGTCCTCACATTGGCCATTCTAGAGTTGGGCCCTGCCTTGGTCACCCATGTGCAGAGCAGGTGTGCCGAGAGCAGGACTGAGCAGGAATGCATGGTCGCCTCCCTAATTGCTGGTGTGTATGGTGGGTGGAGGAGCAGCCACGCCTCAGCTGTCCAGGCCTGGGCCACTGAACTAGGACCCTCAGGTGCTGCCCAATGGCCTAGGCCTTAGTGAGGACAGCTATTTCCCATGGTGGGAGCCCAGGTGTCTAACAGGGACCCCCAACTTCACTGGGGCATTATTATAGTACCTGTATGGATTGTACTCTGGCTTTGTTCCCAGAGAAAGGGTGGGAAATGGAAAGCCTGGCTCAAAGGCTGAAGAGCAGAGATTACAATCTGCCTCCCAGTAGCACAAGTCAGCCAGGAAAATAGATGGAGGGACACACACACACACACACACAACAAAACAATGGTGACAACTCAAATAGAAACAGTTTTGCAGGGGGGGCCTCACAGAAAAGGGAAGGGAGCCAGGGGACAGTCTCCATGCAGGTGATGGACAGAGCCTGGAGTGGGGCGGGAGGAGGAGGGTGAGGAGGAGGGTCAGGCCGGTTTTCCACTGGTTGGGGAGGGACACTTCCTGGAGACTGCGGACTTGGAGCTGGGAAACAGCTCTCTTTGGGGTGCCTTCCCAGTGACTCGCCATAGCTAAATGCCCTGAGTTGCCCCATGAGAGGCTGAATATGACATTTTGCTTTCCTTTCTTTAGTGTTGTTTGCTTTGTTCCAAGAAGCATCTCTTTTTTTATTTAATTTTTTATTATAAAGGTGATAAACAGGGCCGGGAGTTTGGCCTAGTGGTAGCATGCTTGCCTAGCATGCATGAAGACCCGGGTTCGATTCCTCGGTACCACATACATAGAAAAAAGCCGGAAATGGTGCTGAGGCTCAAGTGGTAGAGCTCTAGTCTCGAGAAAGTCCAAGGACAGTGCTCAGGCCCTGAGCTCAAGCCCAGGACTGGCAAAAAAAAAAAAAAAAGGTGATAAACAGAGTGATGACAGTTACGTAAGTCAGGTAAGAAGTTTCTTTTTGAACAGTGTTAGCCTCTTCTTCAATTTCTCTCATTTTCCCCCTCCCGATCCCCACTTCCCCCAAGTTGTAAAGTTCATTTCCAACATAGTGTCTAGTGAGCATCAGTGTTAAACTGTTTTACCCTTTCTCCCATAGTTTCTGTGATTAACCTTCCTTTCTCAAAATCAGATAAACATATATACAAGACAAAGGATACCAAAGTCAAAAATGGTAACAGGGAATAAACCAAAGGGATAAAAAAAAAAAAGACACTACAAACATGCACACAACAGCAAAAAAAAAAAAAAAAAAAAAAAAAACACCTCTTGTTTCCATTCCAAGAAGCATCTCTTGAGAGCAGCTTTTGTGCGCATGTCAGACAAATAGTCCCATGCCCTAGGGCTGGGGACAGGAGGCTTCGGTGGTTAGATGGAGGCCAGGGCATTCCATTTCCTGACACCAAGTGGGTGAGTGGGAGCCAGAGGTGTGGGGAGGAGTCATGTGGATGACACCTGTTTGGTGATCTTCCTGTCGTCTGGGGGCAGGAGGGCCTGGGGGCTGTGGCAGATACCTCCAGCAAGGAGTCCAGACAGGGGTGATAGAAGGGACAGTGGTGCTGGTGTATATAAATATGGGGTCACAGGCATATATACACAAAGGTGTTCACGACCGTATGGTGATTCCAATGGCATATCTCCTCTGGACAACTAGCAGTTTCACAAAATGAATGCCAGGAAGCTAGGACGTGTGGTGTATTTGTGGGTAGGTGAGGTCAGGGGAAGGAGGCAGATGAACGGTGAGAGGAAGCGGGTAAATGGAGTCGTGGTATTCAATGTCCGGATGTGGAAATGGAAGCAGGCGACTTGAGGGCCGGATGAGTGAGGAGAGATGGGGAGAATGATGGAGGGTTGGTCTGGATCAAGATGCATTGTCCTCATAAACCAACAGGCTGAACCGAGACCCCTTGGGCCGCCTACTTAAAGATAATGCAAAGATAAGTAGAGGAAACATCCAGGTGGGTAGAGGGTGTGAACAGCAGGACCCCAAGCCGGGAAGCGGGCTGGCACGGGCTCTGTAAACACCAGGGCCAAGGCTGAGGTCATGGAGGGGGCACTGCTGCGAAGGAGCTGGGAAGTGCTGAAATGCTGCGGGGGCTCCGGCCCACTGACAGGTCAGCAGATCCTCCAGGCCAGGCCGGGTCATCACGAACCTTTGGTTACAGAGGTCACCACACCCTCACTATACCCACGGGCCAGGAGCTGGGCCAGGACCCAGGGCCATGTCCCCAGAGCCCAAGCTGCTGCAGCAGTCAAGATGAGAATGCGGAGCCGCCCCACACTTGGACAAAGTGCAGGAGCCCCGGGGCTGAGGTTTATGGCTAGCTGCAGAGGCCACCAGCTGCACTGTCAGCCACCACCACCACCACCCCACCCCTGCTCTGTGCACCATCTGAGGCGACCCTGTCCCCCAGCATCAGGCTAAGGGTCCCCTGAGTGAAAGGGGACCTTGCTCTTATAGAGGAGTTTCGATGTTGTTGACTGGCTGAGCAAGACGGAGAGGTGGAAATGTGATACAAACCTCCCATGCTCTCCTCCCTGGAGGGCAAGCAGCCCCAGGGGAGCGTGGGGCTGGGGTTCCAGGGCCTGCCTGGACCCCTGCCCACAGTGTGGCTGAATAAGGGGAGCCCAGCTGTGCCCTGCTGACAATGGCTAGTCACAGATCGTCTAGTGGCCAGACCACTCCCACTGGGAGTGTGTGATATCTGTAACCTCTGCCTTCCAGTGAAAGTTTATTTCTGTCTTCCAGCTCTGCGCACTCAGCTAGATTTTCTGTTGGGGGCAGAGGAGTGGCAGTGAGCCGGGCAGAATGAAGACAGTCATGTACAATCCTGCCTCCGGGCCTTTGCCCCAACTGCTCTACACTGGCATTGTCTCCTGGGGCTTCGTGTGGCCATCACCCCTACTCCTCCTTTAGAGAGTTTCTTAGCACTCCCTGGAAAACCACAGCCCTCTCCTGGGTGTTTTCCCCTTTCCCCACTTGCTATCTTGAAGCACAGCATGCTTTGTGCAATTAGGTTTCTGTGTGGATATACAGATACCTGCATACAAACTCTTTTTTTGCAGTACTGGGATTTGAACTCAAGGCTTTGCACTCACTAGGCAGGCACTCTACTGCTTGAGCCACATCCCCAGCCCCTGTTGGTCTGGGGCTTGAACTCAGAGTTTGGGCACTGTCCTCAGCTCTTTTTGCTGAAGGCTAGTGCTCTGCCACTTGGAGCCACAGTGCCATTTCTGGTTTTCTGGTGGTTCATTGGAGATGAAAGTCTTACGAACTTTCCTGCCTGGACTAGCTTTGAACCACAATCCTCACATTTCATCCCCCCTGAGTAGCTAGGATTACAGGCACGAGCCACAGGTGCCTGGCTTGGTTTACTTTCTCTCAGTATTCCCCCCACTGTATGTGAGTTATAGGAAAGCACACTCTGGACCAAGGCAGTGGCTGTCACCTGCAATTGCAGCGACTTAGGAGGAAGAGATCTGGAGGAGAGGGGTCCAAGGCCAGCTGAGGCAAAAAGTGATCCCATCTCAACAAGCCAGGTATGGTACTGGGCTATGTAATTCTAGTTATGAAGGAGGATATGGGCATGAGTCTATCAAGGCTTGAGGCCTGCGTTGGACAAAAACACAAGAAATCTGAAAGATAACGAGAGTAACAGGGGTTAAGGGCATTGTTCATTTGGTCGAGATTAGATGCCAAGTGAACTTGAGGCACTGAGTTCAAACCCCAGTACCACCATAAAAGAAAAAAAACAACAACAACAGAGGGCAGTTCCTTCCTCTGTTTCGTTTATTACTGTCTGTCTGAGACCTTGAACAAAAGTTCACACATTGAAGGGGCCAATTAAGCCCTTGTAAAAAGAAAGGCAAGAAAGGGAGGTAGGTAGTGAAAATGGCTCTCTCCCCAGAGGCTGCACAAAAATCACCTGGGAGGATGGGGAAGTCCACTCTTTCCCACCGTCTTCCTGGGCCCTGGCATGGCCACACGGCCACCTGCATGAAGCTGGCCTTATACACCCTGTGTTCTGTTCACTCAGGGCCCAGGAGATAGGAGAATGAGCCTGGGTGTTTTCACTTCTCCATCGTGGTTCTGTAGAGTCTAGGTCTTGTTTTCTCAGACGGGACCAGCCTTGGGGTCAATCAGGGACCTGGGGACAACCTGTAGGTTTTGGTGGCCCTTAGAACAAACCTCCTTGAATTCTAGGGCTCTCAGGTGACTTGTGACGCTGCATGGTTCGTTCTCTGTGTCATGGCTGCTGTTCCCGTGGATTCAGTGGCATTTTCCCTGGTCTGCTGTGGCTTTCCTGCTCACCTCCCACTGCCCCTGGAGCTAGAAGATAGATTTGTCTTCCCGAATGACTCACAGTCTATGTTGAACTCACCAAGGTTGCCATCTAGTTGCAGGTTCTTCTGAAGGGGGCCTGAGGAAGGGCCCATGTCTCAGTGCCAAGGCAGTTTCGGTTCAGGTATGAGGGCACCTGCAGCTGGTGGCCCTTGACCCATGTGTGTTTCTCTGGTCTAGGGAATTCTCATGCCAACCAAAGCTGGGAGCTGTGGAATTGTACAGGTTCGGCCTGCACAGATGTGGGTCTCCTTTCTTTAGCCAAGAATGATGCTCTAGGGGCTGGTGGCTCACACCTGTAATCCTCACATCTCAGGAGGCTCAGGATTGCAGTTTGAAGCCAACCTGGGTAAGAAAGTCTGTAAGATTATCTTCAACTAACCATGAAAAAAAAGCCAGAAGTAGAATTGTGACTCCAGTGGTAGTGCTAGCCTTGAGTGTAAAAGCTAAGAGCCCTGAGTTCAAGTCACACACACACACACACACACACACACACACACCCCAAAGCAAAGGAAAACAAAACAGAGAGACATCTGTCCTATCTGCTCACCTGGTGTTCCAGTATAGTCTATGCTGCACACTCAGAAAGCCTCTCCTGGGGCTGGGAGTTTGGGCTAGGGGTAAGAGTGCTTGCCTAACATTCATGAAGACCCGGGTTTGATTCCTGGGTACCACATACATAGAAAAGCCAGAAGTGGTACTGTGGCAGAGTGCTAGCCTTAAGGAAAAAGCCCAAGGATAGTGCTCAGGCCTTGAGTTCAAGCCCTAGGACTGGAAAAAAAAAAGGCCTCTCCTGACCCTCACATCAGGGTGAAAGGTCCTTCCGTGTGTTGTCACTGAACTTTGGTTTCCCAAAAAGCATCTTTCTGTAGGGCAGACAAGGGTGGAAGGTTTAAGTGGCTCCTCCCTGTTCTTGGGTGAGACTTCCCTGGCTTGAAGACCTGAGAGCAGCACAGAGTCCTCCTCTTGGTATCCCCATCAGAGCCACAGGACGTTTGCATGAGGTGCCTGTGCCTGGACCACACAGTGCCTGTGAATCCCCTGGAGCCCCCAGGTTGTGACCTGGGCTTGAAGCTTGCTGTGTGAGACTTCTCAGGGAAGAGGGGAAAGAGTGGGGAACTGGCTGACTCACCTGGTTTCAGAAGACTGGGGGTGGAAAGGAAAGGTTCTCATCTGTCCTAGAATGAGTACAGGACATCTAGTGACAGTGAAGGAGTAAATCTTCAGGAGATTTCATGTGAATGTGGGATGTAGTCATGGTTAAAAAAATTGTTTTTAATTGAGTTTAATTTTCCTTCCTTCCACTTTCTCAATCTGGCAACTGCAGGGAACGCTAGTCAGTGGGAGGAGACTGGTCTCTGGGCCTGAGGTTTGATCTCCAGGTCCCTGATTACAAAATCCACTGGGCTCACTGGTACTTTTTGGTCCTTATCAAACTGGAGTTATAAACTCCAGGCCCAAACTCCAGGAATGCCATATGCCAGGTTGGCCACTTGTTCTATAAATAAAAGAGACAAAGAAAGCTGGGGAAGGGCAGAGAAAGGAGATTGATCACGTGCACAGACGTATTTTGGGGGTACAGGGTATCTTTATCTTCCTGGTATAGACATGCTGGTACTGGGGTTCAAGGCCTGAATGCTATTATTCCTTAGCTATTTCACTCAAGGCTGGTGCTCTACCACGTAGGCCACAGCTCTGTCTCTGGTTTTTGGTGATTAATTTGTGATAACAATCTCATAGACTGTCCTGCCTCAGCTGGCTTTGAGTTACAGTGCTCAGGTCTCAGTCCAGCCACCTGTGCAGCTAGGATTACAAGTGTGAGCCATTAGCATTTTGTTCTTTAATGTGAGTTTGAATATAGCTGTGGAGCCCTAGAATGAGGTCCCCAAAGCCTGATGTACAGGTCTCCCTTCTCAGGATGTGGCTGTGTGTTTTCCTTTCCTGAGAGAAATCTGCTTCAGCTGCCAGGGGCCTGGGGGGGGGGGAGGGGGAGAGGAGATAGGGGGAGGAGGTAGCACTCCACAGAAGGCCTATCCTCTAGCTCCTTTCTCCTTTAGCTTCTGAACATGCTGGAAGTCTAGCACTGTAATGAAGGAGCCTGTCCTGCCAAGCCTGTCCCTCCTCCAGATACATTGAGCAAACAATGAGAAATGGCTCATTGCCACCTTCAATTTACAAGGCATTTGTGGCCTGTGGGTTGCCTGTTTGTACACTAAGGAAGCTGATTCTTACTTAAGAATGTTCATTAACTTCCTCCAGAAGAAAGTTAGCCTAACCCAATTCCTGTTCTTAGGTGGTTTAAGCATTGTGTGTGTGTGTGTGTGTGTGTGTGTGTGGCGTGGGGGGGGGGAGGGGGGGACAGAGAGAGAGAGAGAAACCCATTAGTAGTCTCTGTCTGAGGGTGTACCCAGCCAGCAGAGAGGACACCCTGTGTGTCCAGTTATGCACTGTGCATTTAGCTATGCATTGGACAGCAAGTTCTCGGTTTGCAGGGGTGCCAGGTTCCCAGGGCACTCCAGGAGGTTATGGAGTTTGCCTGTGGGAAGTGCTCAGATGGAGGGCTCCTAGAACCTCTGTTGGGGTAAGGCAGGGAGGAGAGGAGAGGCCAGTACTTTAGCTGAGGTCAGTCTGCGGCTGCCCAGGAGAAAGCCCTACTTCCCTCGTCTTGGACCCTTGGCAAGTCTTGCCAGGCATCCAACAGGAAAAGAACCCTTTGTTCCCCTCTTGTAGGAAGTCTGGACCGGACTCCTTATCTACCATAGCGTTTCCTGGAGAAGCCCCCCCTCCGGCCCCCCATCAGGCTGCCGAGGAGGCCTGGGCTCCGGCCGCGGGCTTGGCATCCTCCCCATTTAAGTGCTTGGGCAGACGAGGGCTCGGACTTTGGCAACAGGTCTAGGCCTCCTGAGCGCCTGCGTGCATCTTTAGGCGCGGCGGCCTCTGCGTGTAAATATTATGTACGGTTCCCTGGCTGGGAAGAATGGGAGGAGAACTCTGTCGACAATTCAGTGTGGG
Organism: Megascapheus bottae; assembly: GCF_031878675.1. Taxonomy (NCBI): domain Eukaryota; kingdom Metazoa; phylum Chordata; class Mammalia; order Rodentia; family Geomyidae; genus Megascapheus; species Megascapheus bottae. The sequence goes on from NC_143525.1 coordinate 16,407,148, forward strand.
GGCGGGGAGGACGCGCCAAGGGGGTTAACCTCGGCCTTCCAGTGAGGCGCATCACCCCCAGGAGCTGGGGAGGAGGTGGGGGAGGGAGGGGTCAGGCCGACCTCCAGTGGGCCTGGGCCGAGCCTGACACCTAGCGGCCTCCTGAGTCGGGGCTGAGCAGCAGAGGGGAGGCTGAGCGCGAGTGCGGATGCTGGGGGGCTCCCCGTCCCTTCTGATCCCCCCCAACCCACCAGGCCGCGGATCCCACGCACCCCCGAACATGGGGGTCCCGGAAGGCAGGCCGCGGACCGGGTTCCGAAGGTTACCCGAGATGGGATCCACAGGCTGAGGTCACGATGGCCACGAGGAGCCCCCAAGGCTCCGCGAGCGCGCGACGACCCCGGGCCTGGCAGAGCCCGGCGGGGAGCCGGTCTCCCCCCCACCCCCCCGCACCCGCGGGCCGTCCGGGGAGCCGCAAGCCCGGCCCGAGTGCGGGCGGCGCGGCGCGTGCACTTCCGGCCCCCGGCGACCCGCGCACCGCGTCGTCTTCCCCGCTGCCAATCTGCCGCCGCCGCCGCCGCCGCCGCCCGGTTGCCATGGCGACGCCGTCGCGCGGAGGCCCGCGGAACCGGCCGGGCGGGCCGGGCGGGCCGGGCGCGGTGCGGGGACGCTCGCAGGCTGGCTGGCGAGGCCGCGCGGCGGGACGAGGTAGGCGCTGGGGGAGAGGGAGGAAGCGGGGCTCGAACCCCGGAGTAGCGGGCGCCCAGGTGTGCGGGATGGGTGGGCAGGCGGGGCGGCGGCCAGGTGCGCCGCGGCGGCGGGGAGCAGGGACGCGGGACCCGGCGGGCGCGCGCCCGCTTCCGCTCCCGGGCCGGCCCGGCTCTCCTCCGCCCCCCGCCCCGTCCCTGGGGGTGTCCCGCGTGGCTGGCCCCTCCCCGGAGCCCGCAGCCGGCTTTCCCCGCTCCGCCCCAGGCCCCCCGGCCACGGGCCCCCTCCCCTCCCTCGGTTGCTATGAACTTGCGGGGGACCCCAGGTTTCCATCCAGGGCCTCAGGTGCAAGGCGGGGAGGAAGTGGAACCAACCAGCCTTCGCCACCACGGTTCTTTGGACACCTGAAACCCGGACCCTCCCCTCGGTCCCCTCGGCTGGGTCCTGCGTCGCGATGTCCGGCTGCTAGATCGGCTCCCTCCTCCCGGCTCAGCGCCGCCGCGCCCGCGCCTCCCCGCCTCGGCGTGGGGCCGTGGGGAAGGAAGCAGGGCAGGTGCGGAAGTGCGTGGAGGTCGGGCTCTGCTGCTGCCCTGCAGGCCAGGGCCGCCACCTCCCTTCTCCGCCTGCCCTCTCCCCCCTTCCACGTCCCCGTCACCAAGTCTTGGCGGACTCTGGCTTCTCCTGCCTCTCATTCTCTTGAGGGCGTTTTTGCCACGTCTGGTTCTTGGAAGGTGTTTTCTAAGATTCATTCATTCTTTGAGGGCTTTCTAAGATTCAGAAAGTGAAGCCCATCCCTGGTCCTTCCATTCTGTTCCTTTTCAAAGGAAATGTAAAAACAAACCCCAACTAAGCTTTGCCATCTCCTCCAAGGACTCGGATTTCTCATCACCCCCACCCCTCCCCAGGTTAGATGGAGGAGAGGAAAACGGGGCTGTCCCAGCCCCACCCCTATGTGGGAGGAGCTCTGGATCCGGATGTAGAACTGCTTCCCTGCCTCTGCCCTGCCACCTTCTCCAGGCATGCTCAGCTCTGGCTTCTCCTAACTTGGGGTGGTTCCCTTGGCACTGGAGAACCGTCTATATTGGCAGACGAACCATCTCCAAACCCCAGCTGCAGTGGGAAAACACCTTATTGTCTAATCAGTTCACAAATGTTTTGTGACTATCAAATCTCATGCATTAAAAGCAGATTATTCTGTTTGTTTCCCCTCCTCTGGGGGTGTCTGTTGTATGGGGGACTGATGGTGGGCAGAAGGAGTGTGTGGATTAATTGTAGGGTTTATTATTGTCAGCTGCCATGTGGCTCTTGCTGGCTCCAGAACTCATGCGTCAACAAACTGCTGCTGTGTAATTCCGAAGATGCCACTGGGGCCAGATTTAGTTTTCATTAAACTGCTAATTGGTTGATGCCTACCGTGTGGCAGGCACTGGGCTGGGCCTGTGTGCAGATTCTCCCACTTAGACTCTCTCGGGTCTCATTATTGTACCTCCTCCCAATGAGGGCAGCCAACCTCAGAGAGGGGACTTGGCTTGTCTGGGAGCCTGTGGTCCTTAGCAGGTTCGCCCACTTTGAAATCACAGCCACCCGACCCCTTGTGGACGCCTGTGTTGTGCCTTTCACAGGCCCTAGGTACTCAGGCCTTCATGGACTCCTTTCTTTACAAATGATACAATTTAAACGGTATTTTACAGCTTGATTATCCAGACTGGATTAACCATGAAAACATTTTCTTTGACCCTAAGAGTTCATCTTCAGATTTGAACAGATATGAAAATCTTTTCATTTTAACAGTTGGGAGTCCTGTCAGAGAACCTCCCGACCCCCAATGCTGACTGGAACAATCTTCTTTCTACCTGAGGTACCTGGGGTGTGGAGTGGTAAAAGATTGCCCTGTCCAACAGCTCAGCCCTCAATGTCCCTTTTCTCATCGTGTTCTCGGACAGCTAGGATATTTCCAAAAAGATCCAGATCCTGCTCCCATTACAGTCTTTCTCTAACTCAGTTAAAACCCTCTGCAGTGCTTAAAGCCAGGCTTCTTGATGGCCAGCCTTCCTGACTCTGCCCTCTGCTGCCCCGGGCTATGCAGCACATTGTCCAATGCCAGATCCTCACTAATGAGATTAGACCTGGTTGTCTTTTAATAAAACACAGCGGGTACGGGGGGGGGGGGGGGGGGGGTGGGGGTGGGGGGGGAGGGAGCTCACTGCTTAGTGCAGGTTAGGCCCTGGGGGCAACTGTGTCTCTGGTTGATTGTATTAAGTGGGCGTCTGATGGCAGGCTGTGTGTACATGCTGGGGTCTGCACGTTTGATGGTCATAGCTGAAAGTTCCAGAAGCTTTCAGATATCTGTCATCCCTCTCCCCTCCCAAATCTTGTTCTGAGAATAGCCAGTAGCAGCATAAAGGATGCTGGGGGAGACCCTTGGGATTGTAAGACTGGCCTCAGCCAGGTGTGATAGTGCACTTGAGAGGCTTAGGTGGGAGGATTTCAAGTTCAAGTTCTAGCCTGGGCTAGAGTTTGACATTTTGTCTCCAACAACAAAAACAAAAACCCCAGATGTTGCAACCCACTGCAATTGGAGACAGTAATGGAACTGACATTTGGGGCAACAGGGGCCTGAGGTCTTCCGTGAGCTTCAGGTGTCCTGGGTCCATTTTACAAAGTATTTATCGAGTAAGATACATGCAGAAAGTGAGGTTGCAATGTCCTTGAAGCCGTAAGTACCAATCATATGATACAATATTAATCCATATCCTTGATGTCACAAGCTCCAATCATGTGGTATATTCTTACTTAAGGGACAAATAAGTTCATCTTAAAAAGCAGGTGTAAGCAGGATGTGACTTACAATCTGCATAGGGTTTTGTCTATTCCCAAGCTCCCAGAAAGTGTGGCTTGGCATTAACCTACACCCAGAAATCAGAATTCCTATCAAGCCAGGACTGATTGACTTTTTCAGGAAACTCTGAGTGTTTTGAGAGTTTTGGAACTCACAGCTTGGCTTTTGGGGACAGAAAAAAGGAATGAAGGAAGAAAAAAGGAAGAAGAGGAGGAAGAAGAAGAGGAGATTGCTGGAGCCCACAGTTCTGCCCTGGGGACAGAGGCAAAGAACAGCCTGCAGTGTGGGAGCACGCTGTCAGGAAGGGGTGATTCAGTCAGGACCATGACTCAGGCACTGGCTTACTGGGGAGAAAAACTGATCTGGTTTCAAGACTTGAAAATATGCCATGGACAGGCCAAGTTTTGCCAGAGCTGTCGAGCTATGTGCAGTCCCTCCTTGGCTGCAGTGAGTTGTCCTTATGTTGAAATGAACTGAACTGCAAGGGGAGACGCCTCTCACACAAGGACTCCTCCATTCTTTCCTTTCATCTGTTTGTTCTGAGACAGGATTTTGGTATGCGGTGCAGGCTCACCTTGAATTTGTGATCCTCCTGCTTCAGCCTCCTGAGGTTGGGATTGCAAGCGTGCCCCTCACACCCAGCACTATTTTGTCTCTTTTTTTTTTTTTTTTTTTTTTTTTTTTTGGTAAATCTGGACTTCTCACACTTAGAACTTGCTGACTGTGGGCTTAGGCCCACCTAAGGCAGGTGGTCTTGTTTGGTGCCAACTTCTCTTGCTAAGTAAGGTCAGGTAGCATCCCCCTCGTATCAGAGTGCTCCTCCCTTTGGTTCCTCTGGCTCTGCGGCCTGGAGAGCTGCCCTAGTGGCATGAAACTTGCCCTTCTGAACCCACCCCCCCACATCCACCCACTCCTACCCATTGCTCCCCAGGAGAGCCATGAGGCAGCACTCATACTTGGCATGGGGGTGGTACTGGGGGACTGGGCAGGGGGAAGAAGGCTGGTGGGATGGGGCAGAGCACCCCGGGACTCCTCTGTAAGAGCTGCTGGAACCTGGATTGGCTTCAAGATTTGGAAAGTGTGATAACATCCCCTTAATCACTGCATCAGCAGGGGGAGACCTAGACCAGAGGGGCAGCCTTTACGAAAGGGGAGGCACCTCTCCTGGGTGTAGTAGGAAGGATAGGAAGAGTAACACACATGCTGTGACTTGTTCCCTGGTAGAAGGTGGGGACCATGTCTTATGTCTTCTCTGTATAACATCTAGCAGGAACACCTAGCTCCTCCATAGAGTAAGAGTTCAAAAAAGCAGTTGAAGAGCAACCAGTGGCTCATGCCTGTAATCCTAGTTACTCAGGAGGCTGTGATATGAGGATTTCAGCTGGAAGCCAGCTCCAGCAGGAAAATTCATGAGAATCCCATCTCCAACTAATCACCAAAAAGCTGGAAGTGGACCCGTGGCTCAAGTGGTAGAATGCTATCCTTGAAAAAAGAAAAAGAAAAGACAAAAAGCTCAGGACAGTGTTCAGGCCCTGGGTTCAAAACAACACAACACTGTTGGTGGGTGGCACAGGTATTTGCTGGTTGAAACCTGTTAGGCTCTCAGGTGAAGAGCTCTCGTCTCCCTGGCCGTTGGTTCCCCCCCCCCCCGCCCCCGACACACACACACAGCTGCTCCATGTCGTCCCAGTTTGGTGACAGGTGCACTGGGCAGCGGATGTCAGGACTGAACGTTCAGTGCTAGGGCACAGGCCAGTGGTCACCCTGGGCCGAGAGCCTCGCTTGGGTTTCTGGCTGCCTCGTGGTGAGATTAACTGGCACAGGCAGAGCAAGGCCTAGCTCCCCCAAGCCCCCGGATCTGCACTTTGTATTTGACTTGTGTTAAGAAGTTGTGGCAGGCCGGCCGCCTCGGGCAGTGTTCCTTCTGTTCTTCCTGATGTGGCTAATCAGATTCCCGCACTCCCAGCTCTCTGGAGATGAATCTAATAAGGGGGCGGTGACCTGGGGAGGGCGCAGGGGGGACGCTGAGGAGGACTGCATTCTCTTCTGTTCCCTGAGAGAGTTGGGGAGAGGCATTAGATCCCCAAGGAGTCCCAGAGAACAGCCAGTCCCCTCCCAGACAACCCAAGAGGTGAGGAGGCATGGGGAGTGTACGGGTAGGCGGGCTGGGGACAAAGTGCTGAGCAAGATGGCCACCCTGAGCCCGGGTGTGCACCAGCAGGGCGTCTGCCAGCCCAGAGAGCAGGCTGCTGGGTTGGAGGCATGGAGGACTGGAGGGCTGGCAGGCAAGGGTTGTGTTGTTGGTACCTGGAGCTCAGAGCCTCCTCTCCCTCCTGCAGGAGCAAACGGAGTGAGGGTCAAGTTACAGGTGCCATTTTAGTGGTAGGAAGGGGGTGACAGGCCTGCCAGGCCAAGCAGAGAGGAGAGTGTGGGTGCCCTCCCTGTGGCAGTGAAAGTGGCGGAGGCCCCAGGAGACTCCCAGCTTCAGGGCTCATAGAAGGGCCCGGAGCGGGACAGCCACTGCTGGGGGGGCGGAGGGGGTGTGTGATGTGAGAGGACTTTGACGGGGATATGTTTTAAGGTCTGTGGGTGTCCAGGTGGAGAGGGAAGCGTTGTGGGCTGCTAGAAGTGGGGCTGGATTGGGAGGAAGAGCAGAAGTGGAGGAGATTACAGTCACACGTAGCCGCAGATGACAAGTGACAAGAGTTCTACAAATAGGGGCTCATTGCTGGCAGGGCCTTGGAAACATCTCTGGCCACTGTGGGAAGTGTGGCTCCAGGCTGTGTTTCTGGAAGGTGGTTTGAGAGAACGTGTAAAACTGAGGAAGAACCTAGCCCTGCTACGGACAAAGGTACAAAGATGACTGTTCGTGAGAACTTGAGAATGGCCCTTGGCTGAGCAGCGGGGGCTTTGAGCTTGACTGCTTAGTGTTACAGCCCATAGTGTGCAGTTGCTGGACTGATGAAGATGTTTCCTTTCCCTGTCTCTCTCTCTGTCTCTCTGTCTCTCTCTTTCTCACCGGTCCTGGGGTCTGTCCTTGAGCTTTGTTTGTTCTACCATTTGAGCCACTTCTGCCTTTTCTTTTGTGGTTAATTGCAGATAAGAGTGTCATGGACTTTCCTGCCTGGCCTGGCTTCAGAGCTCAGATCTCAGCCTCCTGAGTAGCTAGAATGATAGGCGTGAGTCATGGCACTGAGCTTCCATTCTTTGGAATGGTGGAGGTGCTAATAGTTGTCAGAGGAGGCAGAGAATTGGGGTGTGGAGATGGAACCCCAGTGTCAGGAGAAACTGCATACTTTGCCCAAGCCTTGCAGGGCCCGTGTTAGAAGGGTAGCACTGAATCCCTGTGTCACCGTCACTTGCTGGCTGGCCTCCACCGCGGCTGGGCCGTCAGGCTGGCAGCTGTGACAGTGGGGTAGGTTCTTTCTCAGAGTGCTGACAGATTCTCTGATCATCTTCCAGAAACACAGCCACATTGCCAGTGGGTCTGAATGTTGTTTCCAAAGCAAAGCCTTGAGTGCAGAGTGGGGTTGTGTCCTGAGCTCTGGGGCAGCCTGGCTTGGGGATCTAAGCCAGGCAGCCCCAAACCTCATGGATACGCAGCATTTGTGTGGGTGGATTGGGGATTCTATATGAGGCCTGGCCCCCACCTCACCTGAGTGGGGAGCGCATCTCCCCCACGGGGCCTCGGTCTAGGTCTGGGAACTGGGCAGGCAGGAAAAGCAGATCTGGAGCTCCCTCCACCCCTGCACTGGTTGGGCACACACTTTCTCTATAGGAAAACCAGCTGTGGGGTGCCAAAGGCTGGGGGCGTGGGGTGAGGGGAAGCCTCCTCTTCAGTGGGACTTGGAATCGAGAAATCAGGAGAGGAAGGAGGGGACAGGCGGCCATTGATCAGCTCAGCTGTACTTTTCCATCCATCGGGGACAGTACCATCAAGACATTTGCCCAGGTCTTGTCATTTACCTCTCACCCTAACTGGAGAAAACCCAAGGCCTCAGGAAACACAGTGCCACTCAGGTGCGGTGCCCAGGCTCACGCCAGCATTAGGGGTGTTTTCCTCTGCCCTCTCCCTTGCACATGGAACCCAGATGAGACTCTGGGTGGGGGGGCAATCTGGATCAAGGTGGCAGGGGGGGATAGAAGTACAGCTGGCACAGAGGTAGAGGAAGTGGAAGAGGAGACGTGGGGAGGTGGGTGAATCTTTTGGAAGCTGTGGTGGCTCCTCTGAGCTTTGTCTTTCCTGCAGTGGCAGCCTCAGCATGGAGGGCAGTGCCAGCCCCTCGCCCACCCCTGGGGCACTGCCATACTACGTGGCCTTCTCCCAGCTGCTGGGCCTGACTGTGGTGGCCGTGACTGGTGCCTGGCTGGGTCTGTACCGCGGGGGCATAGCCTGGGAAAGCGCGCTGCAGTTTAACGTGCACCCCCTCTGCATGGTCATCGGCATGGTCTTCCTGCAGGGCGATGGTGAGTCCCCCGGACCAGCTCCTGAGAGCCGTCTCTGCCACCGTGGCCGGCCCTGGGAGAGCCACTACCCTCCACCACCGTGGCTGGCCCTGGGAGAACCACAGCTGTCACTTTGAGGTCTCTTCCAGTTAGACAAATCAAAGATTCTAGAAGAGAAAGAAGGAAGCTGGGATAGAGCCTGGGGGAAGAGTTTCAAACTGTGGTTCTAAGGTTAGTGGGTGGCAGTGCCCTTTAATTGACCAACATTTTCCCTAACTGCTTTTGTAAGGAGCATCCCCAGTTGTGTGCGTGTGACAGACATGCAGATACACACACATACACCCCTTCTAGAGGGGTTCTAGAGAAGATTGCCAGGCCTGGGCCGTGTAGGCCGCCTCTGGGTGGCTAATAAGTGAGAGAAGCAGCGGGACAGTGTGCATATGTAGACTGTTGCATTTGAGCTTGGCCTGGCTAGAGCTCTTCTCTCTGGGATGGGAGCCAGGATATTTAGTTTGCACCCTGCTGGCAAGCCAGGCACCCAGGGACTGGATCTCTTCCTAGAAGCGGTCCTGGTGGCAGCCACCAAGAGCCACTTAGAGGCATCCCGAAGGGCCCTGGCCCTGTCCACCTAGCTATGGGGATTAGGTGGGGATGGCAGGTCCAGTTGAGCAACCTGCTTGCCAACCAAAGTCTGACCCTCCAGCCAGACTTCAGCAGTGGCCTTAAGTGACAACATCCCTAAAAGGTGATATCACTGCATGACTTACACAAAATGCCCCAATGAATGAATTCACAGGGCACCTGGGAAGAAGGTGGTGTGGAGAGAGGGTGCTGCTAGGCTGGTGGGTGGGGACTGAGGGCAGAACCTCACCTTTGCTGCCTCTTGTGGCAGCGCATGCAGTGTAGCCTTCCATCTGGCCTCTGAATGAGCATGATACGTATGGGGACATGATATGCACAGAGGGGCAGGGGCAAGTGCCCTCTGCAGAGGCCAGGAGCTGCCCAGACCCCACAGAGCCCTGTGAAGCCCAGTTCTCATGTGAAGGTAGCTGCCACCCTTGCCATCCTTGCAACTAAGAGCCATGTCTGCTGGGCCAGCATTGCCTATAGCACTTACGCTCTTTTCTCCTTCCTGTAAGCCCTGCTCGTTTACCGTGTCTTCAGAAAAGAGGCCAAACGCACAACCAAGGTCCTGCACGGGCTGCTGCATGTCTTTGCATTCATCATTGCCCTGGTGGGTAAGTTCCTGGAACAGCCTTCCCTTTTCCCACCTGCTGGTTGGTCTTGGGCACACTGTGATCACCTGATGTCCTGATCACATACTGTGCCCCCTCCAGAGATGTATGCTCCCTCCTTACTCTCCCACGGGCATCCCAGGCAGGACATGGGTGCAGGCAGCTTCCCTCAGGCCATCCCACCCCTTTCCCTATCTGTCCCTGTCCTCACGAGGCCCCTGTTTCTGGCCCAGGTTTGGTGGCCGTGTTTGACTATCACAAGAAGAAGGGCTATGCGGACCTGTACAGCCTGCACAGCTGGTGCGGACTCCTTGTCTTTGTCCTTTACTTTGTCCAGGTGAGGCTTCCCAGTGCCCCAGGTTCCTGGCCACAAGGGGTGCAGAGGGTGGGGGAGGGGAGGGATGGCCCATTTTCCAGGGTGCATGCCCAAAGACGCGAGTTGGTTCATTCGGTTGGAGTTGCTTTCTGAGGCTGAAATGGGTATAAGACTAAAATTTTACAGCTCAGGGCCCTGAGCCCTTTCTCCCTTCCTGCCCACCTCGCCTATGTTTAGTCTCATGCTCACCTCGCACAAGATGATGAACTTTTGCCCATCTAAGGCCTCAAGGCAAAAGCTTATAATATTGGGGTTTGGGACCCTTTCCCTATAAGTGCTCCATGCTCCCCACCCCCACCCCAGCTCTTAAGAAGGGAGAACCAGGTCGGGGAGGCAGCGTTGGCTTGGCAGAGTCCAGGTAAGGCCGGTGGCAAGCGCCTATTCTGTCATTGCAGTGGATTGTGGGCTTCAGCTTCTTCCTGTTCCCTGGAGCTTCATTCTCTCTCCGGAGCCGCTACCGCCCTCAACACATCTTCTTTGGAGCCACCATCTTCCTCCTGTCTGTGGGCACAGCCCTACTCGGCCTGAAGGAGGCCCTGCTGTTTAAACTGGGGTGAGCATCCTCCCGCAGCAAACGCAGCCTGCAGCCTCTGCTTTTCTGGATGTTTGTTTTCTGAGCCAGCCAGCTTTGTGACGTAGCCAGCGTTGGCTTTTCTGTCTGGGAAGGGATTCGGGCCCGGATATTGGTTTTGGCAAACCCAGTGTGTCTTTTACATGGGGGATCAGAATGGTATTTGTCCTAATGAGCACACCTAGGTGGTGACTTCTCCCTTCCCCCTTCCTCTGCAGGTCCAAGTACAGCACATTTGAGCCAGAGGGAGTTCTGGCCAATGTGCTGGGGCTGCTGCTGGTCTGCTTCGCTGTGGTGGTGGTCTACATCTTGGCTCAAGCCGACTGGAAGCGGCCTCTCCAGGCTGAAGAGCAAGCTCTCTCCATGGACTTCAAGACGCTGACTGAGGGAGACAGCCCCAGCTCCCAGTGAGGGCCCGTGCTCCTCCTGCACAGGGGGCTCGGCAGGGGTGGCTCTTCCAACCTGTGGGGTTCCCGTAGGTGTCTTTTTTCTCACACTTACTGAGGCTGAGTCTTCAGGCTCCTGGGCAAAGGCCTGGGCAGCCTGGGCAGGTAGTGTGGTTTGTTTTAGCTAGATTCTGGGTTAGGGTTTGTCATTTGTTCTCCCTCCTCCCTTGCAGCTATAGAGGCATTGCATGACTCCTGTGAAGGCCTGCAGGAGGCCCCAGCCACTGCTGCTCAAATGCAGAAGGCTCTGTGGGTCAGGCTGTAGCAGCTCCTTAGAGATGCTGAAGAGTAGCTCTGCCCTCTCTCAGGCTACAGCTGCCTGGGGTGAGGCCAGGGAAACTCCAGGGCCAAGATGGGAAGGCTGGGAAGAGCAGTGACCACTGCTTTGTGTAGCAGAGTCCTTGGCAGTGGAGCAAGTGATATCATGTGTAAAGTATGTTGGCATTCAGAGCAACGCTCCTCAGGAGAAGGGAGGGACTGGCGCAGGAAAGCGCTGTGGTGCATCTCAGCTTAGCTGCCATCTTGAAGCTCCTATTCTGTAACCCGTGAGCTGAGGGACGGCTTTGTGTGGGGAGGGAATAGACACACATGGTCTCCCAGACACTTGCCCTGGCCTGTGAGGGTGGCCTGCTTGGAGGCAGTAGTTCTTAGCTCCCCATCCCAGGATTCCCTTCTACAGCTCCCAGACTCAGCCCTGGTTTCCACTCAGGCCAGCTTAGGCGGGGTCTGGGAGGCCAAGTGCACAACACGTACCTTTTAGGTGTTTTAGCAAAGGGAAGCCGCATACTACCCACCACCAGGGGCTTCCGCTCTGGAGGCTGAGCCCCTCCCCTGCACTTGGGCCTGGTGGTGCAGGACATGAGGACGGAGGCGGAATGAGATGAGGGCCCTGTGGCATCTGCGCATCACTCCAGCCCCTAATGTGTCATATTGTTAGCTGAGTCACTCTCTGACTTTGCTCTAGAGATAACGTGATTAGAGCATTGGTCTTGTGCTTCCCTGGGTTTGGCTAATATTCTCTTTGTTTTCTGGACTTGGAGGAAAATTTTCTTCACTGACAACTTGGAACAGCTAGAGTTTACCTAACAGAAGAAAGGAATATAATTTGTAAAACTGATTCTTGTTTTGAGAGTTGCCTTTTACCTACCTGAAAGCTGCCTTTGAGAGAAACAGACGGGCCACATGTCTCAGATTTGTAACCATGGGCCTTCTCCTCCAGCCTTCTCCTTCTCCTCTCCTCTCCTGGGATGATGCTTTGCTCCCACGATCAACTGTGTACCTGGCAAAGATAGGGGTTTTATCAATCCCACAATCACTAGCATGGGTGCACACACACATGCACTCAAATATTTACACATGAGAAACTCTCCATTACACAAACTACCAAAGTACAGTTGTGTATCTCCCTGGCTATGTTCTACAGAGAACAGGAACTGTGCATTTGTAATAAGTCTGTAAACTTCTCTGTTTGCAAAGTCTATGTTGGATGACTAAGGACCAAAGATGGCCCCAACAGCTGTGTGTGGTTTCCTTGTTTGCCTGTGGCCAGTCTCTCGATGTGCAACAGATGAATCAATAAAAGCCTGCAGCAGACTGCCTGCCAGCTTCATTGACTACAGCAACGAAAGAAGTCAGCTCCAGCAGGCAAACATGTGAAATCAGTTCTTCTAGGGCTGAAATTGTTCTCAGGCTGGGGCTGGAAGGTCATGTGAATGACAGTGTCTCTGTCTCCTCCCCCGTTCCCCCCCCCCCCGTTCCCCCCAAGCACAGGACTGAAATGGGTTCCCAGTGGAGAGGGCTCATCCTCATGTCAGGCAAACTGTTTTCTAGGATGGTGGCACTGCCTGTGCCTGGTAAGAATTTAAAGCCTGAAACTTCCTCCAAGTATAGCATTCATTCATATTCTTTCTCTTTATGTCAGCACTGAGGTTTGAACTAAAGACCTTGTACTCTTGCTTGGCTTTTACTCTCAAGGCTGGCATTCAACTACTTGAGCCACACTTCTACTTCTGACTTTTTACAGGCTAATTGGAGACAAGAGATTCAGGGACTTTCCTGCCTGGGCTGGCTTCAAAAACCATGATCCTCAGATTTCAGCCTCCTGAGCAGCAAGGATTACAGGCCTGAGCCACCTGTGGTTGGCCACACCCCTATCTTAAAATTACTGGTCTGGGAATGTAGCTCAGTACTAGCACAGTATAAGGCTCAAGTTTGGTGCCCAGCATGGCAATAACACCAAAACTTCCCAAATGACCCAACCACAAAACAAAAACAATCAGCTCATTATTTTAAGGGCCCTTAGAGTAGATCCTCTCATAAGTTGTTCCCTAACATTTGTCCAGCCTTATCTTCTGTAAGCTGGTTTTTAAGGAGCTGGTAGAGAAGCCAGATCCTAGAGGTCTTTCTTTGAATCAGGCCTTCCTTGCTTAAAAATAGTCAAACCATATGGCTTGGCACATGTCACATAATGGTCCGTCAGGCACCAGGCTAGCTGAGTGTGAAGGCGGAGGGAAGGATGAGAGGAGATAACACTACATCCAGCCCCCCTCAACAGTGGTTTATGCTGATTCTTTCCCAGACAGTTGCAGGAAGTCTTGTCTCTCGCACAGACCCATGCAGAGGAACAGCCAGATTTAGAGTTGATAAAAGGCCTCTGTTAGAGAAGGAAGCAGTCAGGAATTCCTGAAAGCTCTCTGATTATGCTTGCTTCTACTGTGCATGCATGACCTTGTATTCAGGTTCCGGGAAAATTCTTATTTCACCTTTAACCTTTTTTCCAGTGTTCCAGGAATCCTTTAAAAGCTGTGTTTTTGCCAACCAGCTTCTCTCTAGTACCTGGGTTTGAACTCTGAGCCTCACAGTTGTTAGGCTGGCGCCCTACTTGTATGAGTTATGGCTCGAACCCTACTTTTATTTTGCTGGTCATTTTGGAGAGAGTGTAGCAGCTTTTCTGGCCTTGAGTCATTATCTTTCAAATCTCAGCTTCCCGAGAAGCTATGATTACAGGTATGAGCTGCCAGGGCCCAGCTCTCTTGATTTTTAATGAAGTGAATGGAATAGTTTTCAGACCAAGCAGGTGGTTCCTTTGAGTCTCCTCTGTTCTTCAAAGGCTATTCTGGTATCCAGGCTGGGATGACTGTGCCTGCTCTGGGGATTTCCTGCTTCGTTAGGCTTTGGTCTCTTGGAAAGTGAATACAGTTACCCAGGAAAAATGTTATTTAGTACAATCTGATGTCTAGAGGAAGCTGTCTCCTTCCTTGCTTGTCTCTAAAGTAGACAAAGAGGTTTCAGTTAGGCAGGAAAGTCTCCAAGCCTCATTATGGGAGACTCTCTTTCCTATTTATAACTCAGCTACCTAGCTTGCTTTCTATATGACAACAATTGGGAGTCTGGCCAGATTTCAGAAGTTGTGAAGCCACTGCCAGATGGAAGCCTGTAGCTCTGTCCAGTTTTAGCCTTTGGCTGCTTGGTGTAGGCAACCCCACATCCTCAGCTCTCAGATGGGCAGCTTGGCTGGCAGCTCACTGTAACCATGAATTGGGGCACAGCTTTAGCTATAAAGATGAAGCAAGAGCGCTGGGTCTGGTGGCACGTACCACTAAGTTGCAGCTTACTTACCAGGCTGAGATAGGAGGATGGGAAAAATGGCTTGAACCTAGATGAGAATGAGATACCAGGATTAAAAAAAAAAAAAAAAGGTCAGTAGGTTCCACTGAAAAGCCTTTATTTTTCTGGACCTGGGGTTTGAATTCAGGGCTTAGATACTGTTCTGGGCTTTTGTGCCCATGGCTAGTGCTCTACTATTTGCGCCAGAGCTATACTTCCAGCTTTTTGATGGTTAATTGGAGATAAAGAGCCATGAACCTTTTTGTTCAGGCTGTTTTGGAATTGGGACCCACAGATCTCAGCCTCCTGAATAGCTAGGAATACAGATAAGAGCCACTGGCACCCAGCTAGAAAAGCCTTATTAAAACTAAGCATGCAGAATATTTGTTTCCAAGGATTCTCCTTCCTTTTTTTGTGTGTTTTCCTTTTGACCCAGTGGGGAACCTAAATCTGTTTTAATTGCACAGACACATGGACAAAAAGTCATTTTATATCTGCCAAGTGTGGTACCTTCCTTTGCTTATTTGCTATTAAACTGAGAAAAAAAAAAAAACCAAGCATGCAGAAAGGCTGTGCCAGGGCCTAGAGCTATCGCTGTGACCACAGCTTACTCCTGAGAGTGCCCATCCCTGTCCAGCTGAGAGGAGGGGCTCAATGGCGTGGCTTGGTGAAGAGATGCAGGAAGGGAACGATTCTGAACCTGTACAGCAGGCTAGCCCAAACCATCATACATTTGGCCAAAGTCTTCCTCAGGGGTGGTATCCTCACCTCAGTGAGGCTGAGCTCAGAAGTCAGCTCCCTGGACACAGGAGTGGAAGGAGGAAAGCAGCACAGCACCAGGGTTTTCCAAGTGTTAACCATTTATAAATAAGTACATTTGCTTTCGTACATACAGTTCATTGTACAGATGACGCTCTGTATACATGGGGCAGGAAAATGCATTCATTTGAACTTTTCACATCTATCTCACACAGCTCACGTGTACAGACAAGAAAACTGCTCAAGCAAGTACAGTAAAGGAAAATGTCTTCCTTATGCACGGGGCTAGAGGCCTCCGCTGGGTGTGGGGCATCCCCACTGCACGAGTTCACGACTGTGTGGTGTTCAATATATCAGGAGAGAGAACAAACATGCATTGGATAATATACTGTACAGAGAAAGTCTTTTACATCTGAGTTATAGAAAACCTAAAGGAAAACTAAGTGCATTAAAGCTTTTTCCAGCAAGTGTCTTGAAAGGACAGCAAAGAGGAAGAATCAAAATCATATTAGTACAAATCACTCTTTAATTGTAGACTGTACATGTCTGTACTAATTAAAATCATCTTGGATTTGGAGGAGACAGAACAGAGACACAGACGCCGCGCTAGATGGAAAGGAGGCCATGCCTGAGAATGGCACCTGCCCTGAGCCTGACAAGGAACTGGCCCCACTCAGCAGGAATCAGCCAAAGGTAAAAAGCAACAGAAAACCAGAACAGGAAGTGTAACAGGAGTTCCAAAATAACCTGTGAAGGAAGCAGAGATCTAGAGCCATCATCTCTAACTTTAAAAGAATTTTTTTTTTCTCCAGCAAATTGGTACACAGTAAGGCAGGTACATTCAAGTACTGAATTTTCCAGAATTAACTCTCTGTCTGTCCTGGGGACTAAAGGGTATATGAATTGAGTCCTAGCCAGATTTTTCTGGTTAGTGATTAGCAAAAGAAAAAAAATCAGCCATCAAGTGCTACAAAAACAAGCAGCTAGGTCACTTCCTTTCCACAGATTAGGTCTGTCTGAAAAACAAAAAAACAAAAAAAACCCAACACCCCCCCTCCCCCCAAAGCATGCTGGCCTGCATCTCCATGCGTCCAGCTGCAACCTGACCCGTCAGCCAAGTGTCAGGATCACAGAGTCAGCGGGAAGAAATGAGATAGGGTAAGGAAACATGAAAGTAACACTTGATTTTTGGTGTCCAATTATGCGTTCATTTGGTACTGACTTTCAAAGCTCCGACTGTGACCAGCACGTGGCCACAAGCATCTCAGGGTGGTTCAGCTGCTGTGAGGCATTGGACACCGAAATGAAGGTCACCAACACTTCAGCCCTTGAGTGGTCTGTATTACAAAAGGAGTTGATGAAGACCCAGTGATTATTCAAGTAGCTCTGCACAGTGGCTCGCCAGCCCCATTGTGCTTGTGTCCAGGCCCTCAGCCAGCCACCTTTCCTTGGGAGCAGCCAGAGCCAAGTTTCAAGGCATTGCATGGTGAAGGTTTCCATGACGCATCTTTGTAGGTAGCTCTTACCCCTAAGCCCTTTGTTCATTGTTAGTCATGGTAGATGGTCGGTCTGGAATTCCTAGAGGAGAAGCCACACCTCCCAGCAAGCACCCCGGGGCAGCGGGGCCCTCAGTAGGCGCAGTGCTCCAAAGGTCGGCTTCTTAAGAAGTGGGTAGCCCAAGGATAGACAGGCAGGGCGGCTGAGGCTGCTGAGCACTGGGAGCCTCAACAGGAGATGGGCACGGGGGTGGCATGTCCTGCTTCCTGGGGGAGCCTGTTCCATTATGTGGCAAAGATTCAGTGAACTGGTTTTATCCAAGGCATTTCTGCAGTAAAAAAATAACTATCTTTGAAACAAACCACTCGACTTACGACTTTTAGAATTATAAAAGTTGGACGCCGAGAACTGAGAACTGAAAGGAGGGATGCTCACAGGGCAAGAAAAGGGTCCTCCATATTCCTGCCCACCCGCCAGCGCAAGGGAGTTTTACTCAGCCTTCTTTCAGCAACTGCCAGGACGAAGGTCCTAAGCAGGTAGCATTGTGAGTCTGTCTTGCTACCGCTGGCAGGATTGCTTGAAGACTCCCTCCAGGCCTTCGTCCCCTTCTCCCTGAACCTCACAGTCTACAGGCGTGCTTGTTGCCCTGGATGCTGCCCCTCCAGAGGGGACACAGCCATTCTTTGCTACCAGACAAGCATGGTGCAGAGCCACAGTGACACCTAGCGGTAAATATGGTGAAGCACAAGTGACGTCCACATATCCCACTAACATGGCTAAAATCTAAGGAAAAATACTTATGGATATTAAATTAGATACTGGTTTTAATTTTTCTGTTGGGTACATCTCTGGAATATAAAAATACCAATATTTAGAGGGGGGGTTCATAAACTACTATACAATATAAGGATGGAGAACACCTTTGTCTAAGCTGTTCTGTTTACAATAATTTAGGAAAAGTGTTTAAGAATAATTCAGGCTTAACTATAATCGGCCAACTGGTATATCTGGACAACCTGGGGGCACTGTACACAGTTCTAATTAGTGGAATTTTCCTGAGCCATCAAGTTTAAGTTAAACACATCTAAAAAGGGGTACATGGGAGAGGAACGAGAAGGGTTTGTGCTCTATTAACTTGGGACTTTAATAGCGCACATCTACAACCCGGACAGTTACAACAGCAGATACAAAATGGTCTCCATTTTGTCCATGCCAAATTCTCATGTTATACAGGCTTTCCCTTTACTTTGTAAATAAACATTAATTTTTAATTGTTAATTGTGTGCCTTACTGATCCAGTAAATAAAGTAACCATGTCTCAGGAGTCCCTAAGAAAATTGCTGGAAAAGCACTTTAAAATCGCTGCAAATATTTTTTTTAAGTTTTAAAAATTCTTAGTCTTTTTGATGCTTATATACAAGTTATTTCTTGTGCTATAAGTGTACCCACTGCTTGATTTCTTTCTTTTCCTTGCTTTTTTTCCCTTGAAAATACACTAAAAGACAAGAGCGATTCTGCTAATTTCTAATGAAGACACTACTCACACTTAAATATCCAGTATTTATCAGTTACAAATTCAAACAGTAAAGTGCACCCATTTTTAGACACGATGTGATGGAAACCCACTAGTGCAAGGATTCTAGGAAACGGAACACACATTTTGGTGAGAAACCTGTAAGCTGAAGTTTATCACCAGTTTCCATTTCCGGATGATGTGAATTGGGTGAGAACTTGCCAGTTTCATTGAAAAATTTTCCTCCCACCCAAAGCCAGACATTGATTCGGCAGATGCCTGTTGCTCTAGGGAGGGGCGTCTCTAAATTACAGTACTAAGATCGTCCTATGGCAGTGAAGTAGCAAAACAGGGCACAGGCAGTCGGCTCCCAAAAGAAGACTCTGGTCTCCTGCCCCGGGAAGCTCCTGCTGGAGTTGTCTAGTCAAAAACTTGGGCGCCCAGTAGTGATATTCACTCTCTCTTACGATGGCTAAAAAAGAATCACATTTGTCTGCTGACATTTTAGGTGTTTTGCGCAGTGAGGTGGAGACAATAAATCTCGTTTTTCCTGGAAAACCCAGAGAGACCCTGTGGAGGAGTGGTAGTGGTGGTGATATTGTAAGAGCCACCAGGAGAAGTGAACAAGGTGGTGTGTATGACGCTCTGGACAAATAGGGACCCTTTTCTAGTAGGCGGAAGTTCTTTAGAATAGAGCAGTGCTCCACTGGGAGGTGGTCTGATAGGGTAAGAATACTGAGAGACCAACAGGGCTGAGGCCTGGGCAAAAAGGGAGGTGAGAAGCCTTAGATGAGTTCTTAGCTCTACAGGTTAATACTATAGCTAAACCTATCATCCAGCTGATGTGGGGCAGATGGGTTAGGCAGGTCAAGGCCACTGATGGCCACAATGGTCTTGGAGTAGGAGGCAACCCTTACACATCATAGCGTGCAAAATGTCTGGTTCCGATGAGTCCTGGCCTGCTTTAGGCTTGGGGGCTCTGAGGGGGGCCGTCTACTTGGTAGAATCTAAACTAGTAAAGAAATGTTTTGATCTCAGCTTTGTTCCTTTCAGTGAACACGGAAAGGTCTGGTCAAAAGCTGGATTTTATTCAGAGAACTTCCCTTTCTGTAGCCCTTTATTTACAAGAGCAGAATGATTCCTAAGAACAGAAGACTAGTGCTCCTTTGTTTACTCTTAGCTATTTGTCGGCTTGAGTTGGTTAGTTTTAAGAGCTGATGGGCAGTTAGTGCCAAGAACGTGCTACGGCTTTGGTTCCCGTGTTATTTTGCTATCCACCTCTTAGTGGCCTCAGCCTCTCCAAGGTTAGGCTAACAAACAACTGTAAGACCCAGATGTGTAGACAGTGATGGGGGAAGAGACCTCCTGTCACATGTCTTGTGCCCCTACCCTAGGCTAGAAAACAGAGCTGGAAGGGGTCTGTTGTTATCTCTGAACATTTTGCTGTTTCTCATGTTCAAATACCACCCCAGTGCTCCTATACAAGACATAAGTCCTTTGATAGCAGACAATGAAACTCTAGGTCTAGATATGGAATTAGGTTAACGACTGGAAGGGAATGGCCCTAGGTGGAAACCCTAGGGAGTTTCTCTTAAGAGTCCTAAGAGAATCCAGTTAGCTTTCTGAAGAACAACTTTCTTCACCGCTGGGTTTGAGAAAAGAAGGCCAGAAGGACAGAGCTGGGCTCCAGTGGAGATGCAGCTAACAGGGTTATTGCACCAGCAGCCACTGGAAGTTTGTTTTGAGGAACCTGGTACTCAGTGATGTTTCCTGATCTAAAAAGTAGACTTTTCAAGACAGTTTCTGTAGCCTTTCACTGAGATCCTTCTTCTGTCTTTCTATGTATGATTCCCTTTTCTACCCCTAGAAGATCGGTAGCTTTTAGGGATTAGCTGTTAAAAAACATGCAAAACAAATCCTTGGTGAATTGTTTAAAAATACCCAGAGTTCTCATTGACTTTCCTTGGCTGACGAACATTCTTAAAGGGCTGGCTGTTTCCTAAATGTTCTTAAAGTGCCTCTTGGAAGAATCAGTGGAGTGACATTTCAAATAGCTATATTGGGGTTTTCTTTCAAGTTAACAGATTTAGTTCTTCTTTTTCTTCTCTCTTTCTCCTAGATCCTTTTGCCCCATAGGAAGGCCAGTAGCAATATAAAGCAACCTTCTGGACCTGAAGACTGTGGGGAGCTTGCAGTGAGCGGGAGGAGGCCATGACACAGGAATGCACTGGGGGTGGCTATCTGGTAACACTGGATAAGAATGCAAAGGCAAAGGGGCATCACACTTTCTAAAGTTCCTAGAAGAAAACGAATAAGAACATCTTACTTTCCAGAAAAGGAAAAAGACATTTACATAACAAGAACATCAGTGAAAGCGATTGTCTCCTGGAAAAAGCTGACCAGTGTGTCTGATCTCCCTGGGTTAAAGCACACGGCACAAAAATCTCCTCGTTGGCATTGGAAGAGAGGGAGGGAGAGAGCATGTGGCTAGGGCACAGACCAGAGAAACTGAAGTCCTGGCTCATTGAGGCCAGCTTCCCAGTCGGCTGCATGCAAAGGATTTCAGCATGTGGGCTGCCACCTCTGAACACCACACAGAAACTACATGAGAAATTAAGCCAGAGAACTACCTCAAATGTAGAAACCAAGCCTGAAAATGTGTGCAGTGAAAACATACGGGTCTCACTCCAACAAATGTCTTTTAAACATTAGACTCCACAAATGGTCTCTTTGGTTTGATAGGCGATGTCTGCCCTTGTCGGGAGTCCCGGGACAACTGCCTATACAGGTTGTCCTGGTATGCCTGAGCCACAGGTAGGGTCCGAGCCACCTTCACATCGGGATAGGAGGAGGCCTGGCTGACTCTCTCCAAGAGGTCTCCACGGGACCCATTAGCCAGCATCCCATGTGGGCTGTAATAATCGTCCTCCAGCAAATGGCCATTTTGTGCATTGTTGGTTTTGTTATAAAAGGCAATGTTGCTGATGGATGATGGCGGACTGAAGGACTCGGGTTGAGGCAGGTTGCCTGGAGATGTAGGACTGAGAACGGTATCAACTGATGACACTGCCCAGGTCCGGTTCTGCTGGTGAAGGTGGGGGTATTGTTGAGTCCGGGCTGTTTTATCTATGATCCCCATGAATGGTGTGGTCCTGGATCGGGTGGGCTCACTGGGGTAACCTCCCTGAGTGGGAGACACTGGCGACAGCTCGTCACATGACCTATCATATGCCGGTTTCAGTGGGATCTCCATTTGTTGAATTGAGGAAGAAGGCCGGAAAGTAGGAGTGAGGTTGGAGGTGGAGGAGATGCTATTGCTAGATGGAGAGAATCGGAGGCCCACACTCTGGGAGTGCAGCAATGGCCTGGGAGTTGGGGGGTGGGGCTTGATTTCACTAGGGTTGACACTTATAGGTCTTCTGATTAAATGAGACACGTCAGGGGAACCTAGTTGGCTGGAGGAGCGCTCTAGATCTAGTTTGGAGTGAC